>NW_024113194.1:0-93822 GCF_003073215.2 Triticum urartu | reverse complement strand
TCCGACAAGTTCTATAGTTGTAAGATGGAGGAAAACAGTTCTGTTAGCGAGCATATACTCAAAATGTCTGAGTTGCACAAACACTTGTCTCAGCTGGGAGTTAATCTTCCAGATGACTCGGTCATTGACAGGATCCTCCAGTCGCTTCCACCTAGCTACAAGAGCTTTGTGATGAAATACAATATGCAAGGGATGGGGAAGTCCATTCCTGAGTTATATTCAATGCTGAAATCGGCGGATGTGGAAATCAAAAAGGAACATCAAGTGTTGATGGTGAATAAAACTACTAGTTTCAAAAAGGGCAAGGGTAATAAGAACTTCAAGAAGGACGTCAAGGGGGTTGCCGCGCCCGGTAAATCAGTTGCCGGGAAGAAGCCAAAGAACAGACCCAAGCCCGAGACTCAGTGCTTTTATTGTAAGGGAAATAGTCACTGGAAGCGGAACTGCCCCAAGTACTTAGCGGACAAGAAGGCCGGCAACGCCAAAGGTATATGTGATATACATGTTATTGATGTGTACCTTACCAGCGCTCGTAGTAGCTCCTGGGTATTTGATACCGGTGCGGTTGCTCATATTTGTAACTCAAAATAGGAGCTGCAGAATAAGCAGAGACTGGCAAAGGATGAGGTGACGATGCGCGTCGGGAATGGTTCCAAGGTCGATGTGATCACCGTTGGCATGCTGCCTCTACATCTACCTACGGGATTAGTTTTAAACCTTAATAATTGTTATTTAGTACTAGCTTTGACCATTAACATTGTATCTGGATCTCATTTAATGCGAGATGGCTACTCATTTAAATCCAAGAATAATGGTTGTTCCATTTATATGAGAGATATGTTTTATGGTTATGCCCCGCTGGTCAATGGTTTATTTTTGTTTAATCTCGAACGTGATGTTACACATATTCATAGTGTGAATGCCAAAAGATGTAAGGTTGATAATGATAGTCCCACATACTTGTGGCACTGCTGCCTTGGTCACATTGGTGTCAAACGCATGAAGAAACTCCATGCAGATGGACTTTTGGAGTCTCTTGATTATGAATCATTTGACACGTGCGAACCATGCCTTATGGTCAACATGACCAAGACTCTATTCTCCGGAACAATGGAGCGAGCAACCAACTTATTGGAAATCATACACACTGATGTGTGTGGTCCAATGAGCGTTGAGGCTCGCGGTGGCTATCGTTATATTCTCACCCTCACTGATGATTTAAGTAGATATGGGTATGTCTACTTAATGAAACACAAGTCTGATACCTTTGAAAAGTTCAAGGAATTTCAGAGTGAGGTAAAGAATCAAAGTGATAGGAAAATAAAGTTCTTACGATCAGATCATGGAGGAGAATACTTGAGTCACCAGTTTGGCACGCACTTAAGGAAATGTGGAATTGTTTCACAACTCACGCCGCCTAGAACACCTCAGTGAAATGGTGTGTCCGAACGTCGTAATCGCACTCTATTGGATATGGTGCGATCTATGATGTCTCTTACCGATCTACTGCTATCATTTTGGGGTTATGCTTTAGAGACTGCCGCATTCACTTTAAATAGGGCTCCGTCGAAATCCATTGAGACGACACCGTCTGAATTATGGTTTGGAAAGAAACCTAAGCTGTCCTTTCTGAAAGTTTGGGGATGCGATGCTTATGTCAAGAAACTTCAACCTGAAAAGCTCGAACCCAAGTCGGAAAAATGTGCCTTCATAGGATACCCTAAGGAAACTATCGGGCATACCTTCTACCTCAGATCCGAAGGCAAGATCTTTGTTGCCAAGAATGGATCCTTTCTAGAGAAAGAGTTTCTCTCGAAGAAGTAAGTAGGAGGAAAGTAGAACTTGATGAGGTACTGCCTCTTGAACCAGAAAGTAGCGCAGCTCAGGAAGATGTTTCTGTGGTTCCTGCGCCGACTAGAGAGGAAGTTAATGATGATGGTCATGAAACTTCAGATCAAGTTGCTACTGAACTTTGTAGGTCCACGAGGACACGTTCCGCACTAGAGTGGTACTGCAACCCTGTCCTAGAAATCATGTTGTTAGACAATGGTGAACCTTTGAACTATGAAGAAACGATGGCGGGCCCGGATTCCAACAAATGGCTTGAAGCCATGAAATCCGAGATAGGATCTGTTGGGATATTACTACTAAGTATAAACCGGCCATGAGGGGCTGGGTTATGCCCGCAATGAGTTAGTCATGTTTAAAGCCCATGAAGACAAGAAGTGTGGCGCTTTACGGAGGAGATCTAATATGAAGGCCCAGGGCCCAAAGGCGGATTAGGGCCCGTAGACATAAACCGCCATATGATATGTAACTTATGTTGTAAGACAAGGAAAGGTAGAAACCGAGCCTGGCACGTCTATGAGCCGGCCTCGGGATTTTGTAAACCACCGGGTGTCAACCGGTGTATATAAAGGGACGACCCGGCGGCGGTTTAGGGACAACAAACAATAAATCGAGAGCCAGGCAAAGCAGATTCGCTCCCTGGTCATCAAAACCCTAGCAATTCCATCACAACTGGAGTAGGCTCTTACCTTCATCGTAAGGGGCCGAACCAGTATAATTCATTGCGTCCCTTGTTCCGCTTTAACCCCTTTAAGTTAACCCATCGCAATGGCTCCACGACTAAGTCCTCTCACTAGGACATCTGCCGTGACAAAACCACAACAGTTGGTGCCCACCATAGGGCTATTGCATGATGGTTTCGAGTTCTTGAAGGGAAGCTTCGAAGGACTCAAGGGATACGCTGTGGGCTGGATGACCAAGAGTCGTCGCGGCAAGCTCTACGTCGACGACGCAGGCTGGGGCCCCGAGGCCGGCTCTATTGAGTACGGGTACCAGGCTCCCTTTGGCGGAATACATGTATTCATTGGCAAGATCGGTGAACCGGGCCCTAAGCCAGACATCTGCACCGACATCGTCGAGACGGCTCAGCGTGCAAGACCTACCCGAGTTCAGCCTGCTGTAAAGCGTGCCTTCGTGGGAGTCATCCACGGAGTGGAATCTAAGGATAGATCGGTATCTGGTGGCGAAACCGTCGTTTACTCTGATGACGAGTCTTCAACCGGAGAAACCGAGTCGTTGTATCAGCTGCATGATGGCCAGATTGGTGGCGGTTCCGATGGAGACAGTATTCCGGACCTCTCTGATCCGCCGAGCCGAGTCGCGATTTTCATGGCTGGTATGCAGTCGATGCAGCATTCTTCTACCGCAGCAGCAATGATTTCTGATTTAGTAGTTGCAACACCCGCTAGGGCAGGAGGCCCCGCGCCAGCGCTGGTTCAGGTCTTGTCTGATTTATTCGACACTTTGGCAACATTGCTGGCAGCTGAGGTTAATCCGGCAGATCAGGATTGGCATAACGCAAAAATTGCAAAGGTGAAGGATCAGATAGCTCAAGCTAAGGTCTGGCAGCAGAGAACACTAGGAGGGCTGCAGAGCGGGCCGAGTTAGAGGCACAGGCCTATCGACTTATGCTGGATCAGAGTGCATCAAATGATGTCATGAGGAGAAGGTACCGGTCTCACCTGCCCCCAGTTTACGAGGGAAGGAATCTCTTTAACATGCCAGGGGCAGGAACCAGCAACCAACCAGTGGTAAACCAGGTGGAGGCACCTAGAATGGGGGCGCTGGTTCAGCCACGCACGATGGATCCGCCTCATCAGAACAATGTCCTGCCACATCACGTCTCAACACCTCCGGGTCATTACTCTAACCCGTTGGATAACATCGTTGCCGCCGCTTCATGATTGGCAGCTCTTTCGATTGAAGGCGAGTCTCCAATATCAGTTGAAACACGACGGGCTAGAGAGCTCCTTCAGACAGCTTTAACCCAACAGCAGGCTTATTCGCATAGTTGTGAGAGGATTCATTCCACCCCCCGCCTAAGTCGGAGCTACATCAGGCATATTGATGAACCGACCGTACCAAGCAGTGCGCAAAACCATAACCTGCCGTGAGGCCATAACCCGGCGGGCGGCGGCGCTAATGCCCAAGATGTGGCAGATCACGTTAGAGCACGTCGAGTTAGCAGCGCAGTACGCGGCCCGTCAGCTTACTCCGGTTCGTCCAACCACTTCGGTGGAACCAGGTGTGGTTTTTAGTTCTTTGGGGGTGTCGTGTCTCACCCCGTCCTTACGTAACGTGCGACTGCCCAAAGATTTCAAGGGTCCTTGTAAGGTTCCCAATTACACAGCCGATTTACCCCCCGAATCATGGATCAGGATCTATGAGATGGCGATGGAGATGCTGGACGTGGATGATGCAGCATGTGCTAAGTACTTCACCATGAAGCTGGAAGGAACAAATCGTACCTGGCTGAAAAGTTTACAGGCTAACTCCGTTGGGTCATGGGCTGAGTTAAAAAGCCGGTTCATCTAGAATTTCAAAGATACATGCAAGCAGCCCATGTCAATTGTGGACTTAGCCGCCCGTGTTCAAGAGGAAGGGGAGTCTACAACCCATTGGGTGAAGTGGGTATCAGCCATTCTGCATTCGTCAGACCGCATCAATGCTGATACGACAGTCTTAACATTGGAAGGCAATTGTCGGTTTATGCCTTTGAAGTTGAAGTTGGGAAGACTCAAGCATCACTACAATGACATGGCAACGCTTATGGCAGCTCTGGTTAAGTATGCCGATTAGGATAGTACCAAGGACCCTGAGTCTGATGATGAAAAACCGGGGAAGGGAAAGAAGAATAGCAGTACCAAAGGGCAGCAGCATAACCCGGCGGGTCATGGGAACAACGGTAAACGTAAGGTGGATAACGGTTTGGATTTTGTGGCAAACACCAACACACAGGATATGGTCAGCGCCGTAAGGGTAAACCGCCACCACGGAGTGGAGGATCAGGTTCCAATCTTGAGCGCCTGTTAAACCAGCCTTGCCCAAAGCACGGGTCGCGATAAAGACCGGCTATGCACCTTTGGAAGGATTGCTTTATTATGTGGGAGTTTAAAAATTCGAATCTTCTTCACTACGACCATGGACCGCCCGGCGGTTCAGGAGGTGGTTCTCATGGGCCGGGTTATGGAGGAGGCAGCTCCGATTTAGGATTTCAAGGCAACCAAACCGAACATGGAAATCAAGGCAGTCAGGGCAACCAGGGCGGCTATAATCATCAGGGGAGTCAGCAGCAGCAACAATCGGGTTATCAGAGTAATCCGAAGCAGTTGAATAGTGGGCAGCACCATGTCTTGACCACTAGTTTGTGTAAGCGCGATCAGAAGCTTCATAAAAGGGCAGTAAACTCCGTTGAACCGGCAGTGCCCCGTTATCTGCGCTGGTCTGAACAACCCATTTTGTGGAGTTGAGAGGATCATCCACCCCGGGTTGATAATCCGGGTCACCTGGCATTAGTGGTGGCACCTCGGGTTGGGAGGTACAAGTTCACCAAGGGAAACCTTCCGATATGCCAGGTGTACCAAGGGAACTCGCTGAGCACACTCTTAATATAGATCCTAAGTTTAAACCGGTCAGGCAGTTTCTCCGCCGCTTCAATGAATAAAGACGCAAGGCTATTGGTGAGGAGGTAGCCCGACTTTTGGCAGCAGGGTTTATTGTGGAGGTCTTTCACCCTGAGTGGCTAGCTAATCCGGTGTTGGTACTTAAGAAGAATGACACTTGGCGTATGTGTGTGGACTACACAGATTTAAACAAGGCATGTCCAGCTGATCCCTTTGCTCTCCCTCGTATTGATCAAATCATTGATGCTACGGCGGGTTGTGACCGTTTGTGTTTTCTGGACGCTTATTCTGGTTATCATCAAATCAAAATGGCAGTTAAGGACAAGGAGAAGACAACTTTTATAACTCCCTTTGGAGCCTTCTGCTATGTATCTATGCCTTTTGGGCTCAAGAGTGCCCAGGCGACTTATCAACGCTGTGTACATAATTGTCTTCATAATCAGATCAGGCGCAATGTTCATGCTTATGTGGATGATATTGTGGTGAAGTCCAGAAAGGAAGAAACATTGATAGATGACTTGAAGGAGACTTTTGATAACCTCCAGGTTTATAAGATGATGCTTAATCCGGCCAAATGTGTCTTTGGTGTACCGGCAGGCAAGCTCTTGGGTTTTCTAGTGTCTAACAGGGGCATTGAAGCTAATCCGGAGAAGATCAAAGCTATTACTTCGCTAGCCAAGCCAAAGTGTGTCAATGATGTTCAACGATTGGCAGGCTGGATTGCAGCCTTAAGCCGTTTTATCAGTCGCCTTGGGGAGAAGGCCATCCCTTTGTATCAGATGCTGAAGAAGACGGATGACTTCGTCTGGAGTGATGCTGCCAATGAAGCCTTTGAGAGTTTAAAGCGGCAGCTAGCTGAGCCGCCTATCCTTGCCGCTCCTGTTGATAAAGAGACCTTGTTGTTATATGTGGTTGCTAATGCCTGGGCTGTTAGTGTGGCTATTGTTGTGGAGCGCAAGGAGGCCGGAAAGGAGTATCCGGTTCAACGGCCGGTTTATTATATCAGTGAGGTGCTTATTGAGTCCAAGAAGAGGTACCCACATTGGCAGAAACTGGTGTATGGAGTTTTCATGGCAAGCCGGAAGCTCAAGCAGTATTTTTAGGGTCATCCTATCACTGTGGTCAGTTCTGCCCCCTTGGGGGATATCATCCAAAACAGGGAAGCAACTGGCCGAGTTGCCAAATGGGCCATTGAGCTTGGACCTCACGGGTTAAAATATATGCCTCACACAACAATCAAGTCCCAAGAACTTGTGGATTTCATCAATGACTGGACAGATTTGCAGGCACCAGAGGAAAAGCCAGATAACACTTATTGGACTATTCTTTTTGATGGGTCCAGACAATTGGAGGGCTCGAGGGTGGAGTCGTATTAACTTCCCCATGAGGTGATAAGTTTTGTTATGTTCTCTATTTAATGTTCCCTTGCACTAACAATGCAGTTGAATATGAGGCTTTACTCCATGGTCTTCGAATGGCTAAAGAAATGAATCTAAGCCGGGTTAAGTGCTTTGATGACTCAGACCTGGTGGCTCAGCAAGTGTCTGGTACTTGGGATTCCAAGGACCCACTCATGGCAGCATATCGGCGAGAAGTATATATTGTTGCAGGTCATTTCAAGGGTTATCAAGTCGACCATGTGGACCGGTGAAAGAATGAAGCGGCAGACACTTTAAGTCCTATGGGTTCTCAATGTAAATCGGTTCCACCCAATGTCTTTCTGGATGTTTTGCATAACCCGTCGGTCAAGCTACCTACGGAGGAGGATTTGGCTGTTCCTTGAAGGAAATATGCCCTAGAGGCAATAATAAAGTTATTATTTATTTCCTTATATCATGATAAATGTTTATTATTCATGCTAGAATTGTATTAACCGGAAACATAATACATGTGTGAATACATAGACAAAAACAGAGAGTCACTAGTATGCCTCTACTTGACTAGCTCATTAATCAAAGATGGTTATGTTTCCTGACCATAGACATGAGTTGTCATTTGATTAACGGGATCACATCATTAGGAGAATGATGTGATTGACTTGACCCATTCTGTTAGCTTAGCACTTGATCGTTTAGTTTGTTGCTATTGCTTTCTTCATAACTTATACATGTTCCTGTGACTATGAGATTATGCAACTCCCGTTTACCGGAGGAACACTTTGTGTGCTACCAAATGTCACAACGTAACTGGGTGATTATAAAGTTGCTCTACAGGTGTCTCCGAAGGTACTTGTTGGGTTGGCGTATTTCGAGATTAGGATTTGTCACTCCGATTGTCGGAGAGGTATCTTTGGGCCCTCTCGGTAATGCACATCACTCAAGCCTTGCAAGCATTGCAACTAATAAGTTAGTTGCAGGATGATGTATTACGGAACGAGTAAAGAGACTTGCCGGTAACGAGATTGAACTAGGTATTGAGATACCGACGATCGAATCTCGGGCAAGTAACGTACCGATGACAAAGGGAACAACGTATGTTGTTATGCGGTCTGACGATAAAGATCTTCGTAGAATATGTAGGAGCCAATATGAGCATCTAGGTTCCGCTATTGGTTATTGACCGGAGACGTGTCTCGGTCATGTCTACATAGTTCTCGAACCCGTAGGGTTCGCACGCTTAAAGTTTGGTGACGATCGTAATTAGGGTTTTTGTGTTTTGATGTACTGAAGGTTGTTTGGAGTCCCGGATGTGATCACGGACATGACGAGGAGTCTCGAAATGGTCGAGACATAAATATTGATATATTGGAAGCCTATATTTGGATATCGGAAACGTTCCGGGTGAAATCGGGATTTTATCAAAGTACCGGGGGGTTACCGGAACCCCCCGGGGGTTATTGGGCCTACATGGGCCATAAGGGAGAAGAGGAGGGCCGGCCAGGGCAGGCCGCGCGCCCCGCCCCCCTAGTCCGAATAGGACAAGGAAGGGGGGGCACCCCCCTTTCCTCTTTCTCCCTTCCTCCTTCCTTTTCCAACAAGGCAAGAGGGGGGAGTCCTACTCCCGGTTGGAGTAGGACTCCTCCACGCGCACCCATAGGGCCGGCCGCACCTCCCCCTCTCCCTCCTTTATATACTAAGGCAAGGGGGCACCCCATGACACACAAGTTGATCCTCGTGATCGTTCCTTAGCCGTGTGTGGTGCCCCTTCCACCATATTCCACCTCGGTCATATCGTAGCGGTGCTTAGGCGAAGCCCTGCGTCGGTAGAACATCATCACCGTCATCACGCCGTCGTGCTGACGAAACTCTCCCTCAACGTTTTTCTGGATCGGAACTCGAGGGACGTCACCGAGTTGAACGTGTGCAGAACTCGGAGGTGCCGTACGTTCGGTACTTGGATCGGTCGGACCGGGAAGACGCACGACTACTTCCTCTACGTTGTGTCAACACTTCCATTGCCGGTCTACAAGGGTACGTAGAAAACACTCTCCCCTCTCGTTGCTATGCATCACCATGATCTTGCGTGTGCGTAGGAAATTTTTTGAAATTACTACGTTCCCCAACAGTGGCATCCGAGCCCAGGTTTTATGCGTTGATGTTGTGCACGAGTAGAACACAAGTGAGTTGTGGGCGATATAAGTCATACTGCTTACCAGCATGTCATACTTTGGTTCGGCAGTATTGTTGGATGAAGCGGCCCGGACCGACGTTACGCGTACGCTTACGCGAGACTAGTTGTACCGACGTGCTTTGCACACAGGTGGCTGGCGGGTGTCAGTTTCTCCAACTTTAGTTGAACCAAGTGTGGCTACGCCCGGTCCTTGCGAAGGTTAAAACAGCATCAACTTGACAAACTATCGTTGTGGTTTTGATGCGTAGGTAAGAACGGTTCTTGCTAAGCCCATAGTAGCCACGTAAAACTTGCAACAACAAAGTAGAGGACGTCTAACTTGTTTTTGCAGGGCATGTTGTGATGTGATATGGTCAATACATGATGCTAAATTTTATTGTATGAGATGATCATGTTTTGTAACCGAGTTATCGGCAACTGGCAGGAGCCATATGGTTGTCGCTTTATTGTATGCAATGCAATTGCGCTGTAATGCTTTACTTTATCACTAAGCGGTAGCGATAGTCGTGGAAGCATAAGATTGGCGAGACGACAACGATGGTACGATGGTGATCAAGGTGTCGCGCCGGTGACGATGGTGATCATGAAGGTGCTTCGGAGATGGAGATCACAAGCACAAGATGATGATGGCCATATCATATCACTTATACTGATTGCATGTGATGTTTATCTTTTATGCATCTTATCTTGCTTTGATCGACGGTAGAATTATAAGATGATCCCCCACTGAATTATCAAAGTATAAGTGTTCTCCCCGAGTATGCACCGTTGCGAAAGTTCTTCGTGCTGAGACACCACGTGATAATCGGGTGTGATAGGCTCTACGTTCAAATACAACGGGTGCAAAACAGTTGCACATGCGGAATACTCAGGTTTAACTTGACGAGCCTAGCATATAACAGATATGGCCTCGGAACACGGAGACCGAAAGGTCGAGCGTGAATCATATAGTAGATATGATCAACATATTTTTGTTCACCATTGATACTACTCCATCTCACGTGATGATCGGACATGGTTTAGTTGATTTGGATCACGTGATCACTTAGAGGATTAGAGGGATATCTTTCTAAGTGGGAGTTCTTAAGTAATATGATTAATTGAACTTAAATTTATCATGAACTTAGTACCTGATAGTATCTTGCTTGTCTATGTTTGATTGTAGATAGATGGCTCGTGCTGTTGTTCCGTTGAATTTTAATGCGTTCCTTGAGAAAGCAAAGTTGAAAGATGATGGTAGAAATTACACGGACTGGGTCCGTAACTTGAGGATTATCCTCATTGCTGCACAGAAGAATTACATCCTGGAAGCACCGCTAAGTGCCGAGCCTGCTACAGGAGCGACACCAGATGTTATGAACGTCTGGCAAAGCAAAGCTGATGACTACTCGATAGTTCAGTGTGCCATGCTTTACGGCTTAGAACCGGGTCTTCAACGATGTTTTGAACGTCATGGAGTATATGAGATGTTCCAGGAGTTGAAGTTAATATTTCAAGCAAATGCCCGGATTGAGAGATATGAAGTCTCCAATAAGTTCTATAGCTGCAAGATGGAGGAGAATAGTTCTGTCAGTGAACATATACTCAAAATGTCTGGGTATCATAATCACTTGACTCAACTGGGGGTTAATCTTCCTATTGATAGTGTCACTGACAGAGTTCTTCAATCACTGTCACCAAGCTACAAAAGTTTCATGATGAACTATAATATGCAAGGGATGAATAAAACTATTCCTGAGGTCTTCGCGATGCTAAAAGCCGCGGAGGTAGAAATCAAGAAGGAGCATCAAGTGTTGATGGTCAATAAGACCACCAGTTTCAATAAAAAGGGCAAAGGGAAGAAGAAAGGGAACTTCAAGAAGAACAGCAAACAAGTTGCTGCTCAGGAGAAGAAACCCAAGTCTGGACCTAAGCGTGAGCCTGAGTGCTTCTACTGCAAGCAGACTGGTCACTAGAAGCGGAACTGCCCCAAGTATTTGGCGGATAAGAAGGATGGCAAAGTGAACAAAGATATATGTGATATACATGTTATTGATGTGTACCTTACTAATGCTCGCAGTAGCACCTGGGTATTTGATACTGGTTCTGTTGCTAACATTTGCAACTCGAAATAGGGGCTACGGATTAAGCGAAGATTGGCTAAGGACGAGGTGACGATGCGCGTGGGAAATGGTTCCAAAGTCGATGTGATCGCGGTCGGCACGCTACCTCTACATCTACCTTCGGGATTAGTATTAGACCTAAATAATTGTTATTTGGTGCCAGCGTTGAGCATGAACATTGTATCTGGATCTTGTTTGATGCGAGACGGTTATTCATTTAAATCAGAAAATAATGGTTGTTCTATTTATATGAGTAATATCTTTTATGGTCATGCACCCTTGAAGAGTGGTCTATTTTTGATGAATCTCGATAGTAGTGATACACATATTCATAATGTTGAAATCAAAAGATGCAGAGTTGATAATGATAGTGCAACTTACTTGTGGCACTGCCGTTTAGGTCATATCGGTGTAAAGCGCATGAAGAAAGTCCATACTGATGGACTTTTGGAACTACTTGATTATGAATCACTTGGTACTTGCGAACCGTGCCTCATGGGTAAGATGACTAAAACGCCGTTCTCTGGTACTATGGAGAGAGCAATGGATTTGTTGGAAATCATACATACAGATGTATGTGGTCCAATGAATGTTGAGGCTCGTGGCGGATATCGTTATTTTCTCACCTTCACAGATGATTTAAGCAGATATGGGTATATCTACTTAATGAAACATAAGTCTGAAACATTTGAAAAGTTCAAAGAATTTCAGAGTGAAGTTGAAAATCATCGTAACAAGAAAATAAAGTTTCTACGATCTGATCGTGGAGGAGAATATTTGAGTTACGAGTTTGGTCTACATTTGAAACAATGCGGAATAGTTTCGCAACTCATGCCACCCGGAACACCACAGTGTAATGGTGTGTCCGAACGTCGTAATCGTACTTTATTAGATATGGTGCGATCTATGATGTCTCTTACTGATTTACCGTTATCATTTTGGGGTTATGCTTTAGAGACGACTGCATTCATGTTAAATAGGACACCATTGAAATCCGTTGAGACGATGCCTTATGAACTGTGGTTTGGCAAGAAACCAAAGTTGTCGTTTCTGAAAGTTTGGGGCTGCGATGCTTATGTGAAAAAGCTTCAACCTGATAAGCTTGAACCCAAATCGGAGAAATGTGTCTTCATAGGATACCCAAAGGAGACTGTTGGGTACACCTTCTATCACAGATCCGAAGGCAAAACTTTTGTTGCTAAATTCGGAGTTTTTCTAGAGAAGGAGCTTCTCTCGAAAGAAGTGAGTGGGAGAAAAGTAGAACTTAATGAGGTAACTGTACCTACTCCCTTATTGGAAAGTAGTACATCACAGAAACCGGTTTCTGTGGCACCTACACTAATTAGTGATGAAGCTAATGATAATGATCATGAAACTTCAGATCAAGTTACTACCGAACCTCGTAGATCAACCAGAGTAAGATCCGCACCAGAGTGGTACGGTAATCCTGTTCTGGAAGTCATGCTACTAGATCATGATGGACCTACGAACTATGAAGAAGCGATGGTGAGCCCAGATTCTGCAAAATGGCTAGAAGCCATGAAATCTGAGATGGGATCCATGTATGAGAACAAAGTGTGGACTTTGGTTGACATTCCCGTTGATCGGCAAGAAATTGAGAATAAATGGATCTTCAAGAAGAAGACTGACGCTGACGGTAATGTTACTGTCTACAAAGCTTGACTTGTTGCAAAAATAATTCGACAAGTTCAAGGGATTGACTACGATGAGACCTTCTCACCCGTAGCGATGCTTAAGTCTGTCCGAATCATGTTAGCAATTGCCGCATTTTATGATTATGAAATTTGGCAAATGGATGTCAAAACTGCATTCCTGAATGGATTTATGGAAGAAGAGTTGTATATGATGCAACCAGAAGGTTTTGTCGATCCAAAGGGAGCTAACAAAGTGTGCAAGCTCCAGCGATCCATTTATGGACTGGTGCAAGCCTCTCGGAGTTGGAATAAATGCTTTGATAGTGTGATCAAAGCATTTGGTTTTGTACAGACTTTTGGAGAAGCCTGCATTTACAAGAAAGTGAGTGGGAGCTCTGTAGCATTTCTGATATTATATGTGGATGACATATTATTGATTGGAAATGATATAGAATTTCTGGATAGCATAAAGGGATACTTGAATAAGAGTTTTTCAATGAAAGACCTCGGTGAAGATGCTTACATATTGGGCATTAAGATCTATAGAGATAGATCAAGACGCTTAATTGGACTTTCACAAAGCACATACCTTGACAAGGTTTTGAAGAAGTTCAAAATGGATCAAGCAAATAAAGGGTTCTTGCCTGTGTTACAAGGTGTGAAGTTGAGTAAGACTCAATGTCCGACCACCGCAGAAGATAGAGAGAAAATGAAAGATGTTCCCTATGCTTCAGCCATAGGCTCTATCATGTATGCAATGCTGTGTACCAGACCTAATGTGTGCCTTGCTATAAGTCTAGCAGGGAGGTGCTAAAGTAATCCAGGAGTGGATCACTGGACAGCGGTCAAGAACATCCTGAAATACCTGAAAAGACTAAGGATATGTTTCTCATATATGGAGGTGACAAAGAGCTCATCATAAATGGTTACGTTGATGCAAGCTTTGACACTGATCCGGACGATTCTAAATCGCAAACCGGATACGTGTTTTTACTGAACGGTGGAGCTGTCAGTTGGTGCAGTTCTAAACAAAGCGTCGTGGCGGGATCTACATGTGAAGCGGAGTACATAGCTGCTTTAGAAGCAGCAAATGAAGGAGTCCAGATTTCACAAGAGAACCAAACACATCAAGAGACGCTTCAATTCCATTCGGGATTTAGTCCAAGTGGGAGACATAGAAATTTGCAAGATACATACGGATCTGAATGTTGCAGACCCGCTGACTAAGCCTCTTCCACGAGCAAAACATGATCAGCACCAAGGCTCCATGGGTGTTAGAATCATTACTGTGTAATCTAGATTATTGACTCTAGTGCAAGTGGGAGACTGAAGGAAGTATGCCCTAGAGGCAATAATAAAGTTATTATTTATTTCCTTATATCATGATAAATGTTTATTATTCATGCTAGAATTGTATTAACTGGAAACATAATACATGTGTGAATACATAGACAAAAACAGAGAGTCACTAGTATGCCTCTACTTAACTAGCTCGTTAATCAAAGATGGTTATGTTTCCTGACCATAGACATGAGTTGTCATTTGATTAACAGGATCACATCATTAGGAGAATGATGTGATTGACTTGACACATTCTGTTAGCTTAGCACTTGATCGTTTAGTTTGTTGCTATTGCTTTCTTCATAACTTATACATGTTCCTATGACTATGAGATTATGCAACTCCCGTTTATTGGAGGAACACTTTGTGTGCTGCCAAACGTCACAACGTAACTGGGTGATTATAAAGGTGCTCTACAGGTGTCTCCGAAGGTACTTGTTGGGTTGGCGTATTTCGAGATTAGGATTTGTCACTCTGATTGTCAGAGAGGTATCTCTGGGCCCTCTCGGTAATGCACATCACTCAAGCCTTGCAAGCATTGCAACTAATAAGTTAGTTGCAGGATGATGTATTACGGAACGAGTAAAGAGACTTACCGGTAATGATATTGAACTAGGTATTGAGATACCGACGATCGAATCTCGGGCAAGTAACATACCGATGACAAAGGGAACAACGTATGTTGTTATGCGGTTTGACCAATAAAGATCATCGTAGAATACGTAGGAGCCAATATGAGCATCCAGGTTCCGCTATTGGTTATTGACCGGAGACGTGTCTCGGTCATGTCTACATAGTTCTCGAACCCGTAGGGTCTGCACGCTTAAAGTTCGGTGACGATCTTAATTAGGGTTTTTGTGTTTTGATGTACCGAAGGTTGTTCGGAGTCCCGGATGTGATCACAGACATGACGAGGAGTCTCGAAATGGTTGAGACATAAAGATTGATATATTGGAAGCCTATATTTGGATATCGAAAACATTCCGGGTGAAATCGGGATTTTATCGGGGTACCGGGGGGTTACCGGAACCCCCCCGGGGGTTATTGGGCCTACATGGGCCATAAGAGAGAAGAGGAGGGCCGGCCAGGGCAGGCCGCGCGCCCCCTACCCCTAGTCCGAATAGGACAAGGAAGGGGGGCCCCTTTCCTCTTTCTCCCTTCCTCCTTCCTTTTCCAACAAGGCAAGAGGGGGGAGTCCTACTCCCGGTTGGAGTAGGACTCCTCCAGGCGCACCCATAGGGCCGGCGCACCTCCCCCTCTCCCTCCTTTATATACTGAGGCAAGGGGGCACCCCATGAAACTCAAGTTGATCCTCGTGATCATTCCTTAGCCGTGTGCGGTGCCCCCTTCCACCATATTCCACCTCAGTCATATCATAGCGATGCTTAGGCGAAGCCCTGCGTCGGTAGAACATCATCACCGTCATCACGCCGTCATGCTGACAAAACTCTCCCTCAACGTTTTGCTGGATCGGAACTCGAGGGACGTCACCGAGTTGAACGTGTGCAGAACTCGGAGGTGCCGTACGTTCGGTACTTGGATCGGTCAGACCGGGAAGACGCACGACTACTTCCTCTACGTTGTGTCAACACTTCCGTTGCCGGTCTTCAAGGGTACGTAGACAACACTCTCCCCTCTCGTTGCTATGCATCACCATGATCTTGTGTGTGCATAGGATTTTTTTGAAATTACTATGTTCCCCAACATTCCTGACCCGGAGGCTCAGTTAGTGGCAGCTCTTCATGTTATCCCGGATTGGATGGTCTCGTATTTGGCGTATATGAACCAGGGCGAGTTACCGGAGGTCTTGTTATCCCAAACACATAACAAGTTATACACTTTGCACTTGGGGGCTAATGCATATGGCTTTTCTCAACTGACATTTTAAGTCCCAAGCACATAACAAGTTATACACTTGGCACTTGGAGGCTAATGTATATTTGCTCAAAATAGAATTATAGTTTTTCTTCATCAACCGGTTTGCAGAGATGGTTATCAAGAATTTTGGAAGCTTCATAACAGGAAGGTACCGATTTATCCTAAAGGTATTAACCGATCCCTGGGGGCTCCACAAGCAAATTTGTAGGATTCATACTTTAAAAGTCCTGGTTCATCATAAAATGATAAACCGGCCTTCGGGGGCTACGCGGGCAAAAATTGAAATATTATGAAGTGTCGGTTCATGTTGATATCATAAACCGGCCCTTGGGGGCTGCTGGAGTTGATAGTAGAAATGGAACAAGAGAAACAGTTATGAAGAGTTAAATAGTGTTTACCTCATATCGCTCCTTCATCAGGCCTACTAAACCGGCTTCATAGTCATGGCTGGTATACAGGCGGTTCAAGAAGCCGGAATGAATCTCCTGGGCAGTTAGGTGGGCATAGCTGGATAACTCTGCCTTCCACTTGCCTTTATCCATAGCAGCAAATTCTTCCTTGGCACTATGCTTTGATAAAGCTATAGCATTGCCAGGGGTGGTATGGCCAACACCGGTAATCATGATGTCATCTGTGCTATCTTCAGCTGTCTTGGCTGGGCTCAGCGGTTTATCAGCCACTTTCGCTGGGCTCGGCGGTTCAGCAGTCTAGCTCATTGGATCTGTTTCCATCGGTTCAGCAAAGGTATCATGGTGTTCTGGTGGTGGATCATCATGTATGTCATCAACGTTCGCCTCAAACAGTTCTGGGTTATCTTCAGCCAGGTTATCATCAACCGGTTTATCATCCGTTGATTTATTTAACTTGGTCTTTTTGCTGGGCCTGGCCTTGGCTCTGAAAGGAAAAGATATAAAAGTTAGTATAACACGCAAGTACAAAGCACCAAAATATTAAGTTCAGAGTGTTTACCCAGGAACAGTCTTAAGAGGAGGGAGCTGTGTGGCCGTTGACTCGCCAGATGATGAATGAGGCGTTCCCTAATAATTTGAATCGGACGGATTAAGAGGTTGTTGAAAATAGCCTGCCTTGGGATAAGAAGTATCAGAAGTATGTGACATCTCAGATTGATGTTTCTGAACCGGAGTGTTTGGTAAACCGGCTGAAGTGACCACTTGGCCGCTGTGCCGGGTTGTGCGGCGAGCTTCACGTTGCTGCTTCTTCAAAAGAAAGTTTGGGTCCAAGTGATCTAGGGGGTGAGAAAATCTTACTTTTTGGCTTGCTTGACGGATTTTCTGTGTTGGCAGAGGATCTGAATCGGAGGAAAGAATAATTACCTCTACGACCTCGGCTTGGCTGCCTTCAGCGTCATCCTAATAATAGTCATTGTCAATGAGGTGTATGAAAAGCGAACCAAGAGAGTCAAGTTCTACCTCTGAGTCCGGATTATCCGGGTCATCATCAACATTCGGTTCAGAGGGTTCAGCGCTTTTCTTCTTAGCAGGTTTTTTAGTAACCTTGGTCTTGGGGCGAGGTGTCTTGGCCGGTTTATCCTGTGGCTTCTTCTTCCAGAACGGATCATCGCCCTGTCAAAAATGGACAAAATTTTGAGAGAATATTTAAAAAGGATCAAGCTAAAACAAAAAGTTATATGATTCTTACAGCTGGCGGTTTATTCAAAGTACAGAAAGGACTTAGCCATGTCTTGCTGCAAACAGCCTCCGGTTCATTCAGTATTTTCTTGACAACCTCATTAACTTCAGCCTCTGTTAGCTTAATGTTAATATGGCGTTGAGGATCTTTCAAGTCCCCTGTGTACTCACACATTAAACCGGGGCACCGACTTAAAGGCAGAATGCTCCAGGATATCGAGCAGCGAACAAAGTCAACTCCTGTTAAACTGTTTGCCATAAAGGCTCTGAGCTTTGAGAGTTGTGCTGCATAGTTGGATCGTTCCTTTGCAGTCAGCCTTTGAGGAAATGGATGTGTGTTGCTAAGACGGTGAGGACGATAACCCGGCAGAGGATTCTCATCAATTGGAGACGTATCTCGGCAATAAAACCAAGTCTGATTCCAATCCTTGGGGTGACTATGAAGTTTGACGTGAGGGAAACTAACATCCTTCCTTTTTTGAATAGCCATTCCGCCAAGTTCAGTATTGGGTACGTCTGTAAACTCTGTACAACAGTTCAAATAGAAGAAATCCCTAAACAGTTCAACTATGGGCTCTTCTTGAAGATAAGCCTCGCAAAATACTTGGAAATTGCAAACATTGGATACTGAGTTTGATCTGATGTCTTGAGGATGGAGTTGGAAGCTAGCAAGCACATCTCGGAATTTTTTTGATCTGGGAGGGCTAAACCCTCGACCCAGGTGGTCAACGACCACGACTACTTCTCCATCCTTGGGCTCAGGAGGATTTTCCGGACCAGGGGCCCTCCAGTGGATGACGTCTTTCTTTGCTAAAACGCCGGTTGCAACACATCCGGTTAGTTGCTCTTCGGTAACCCGGGAAGGGACCCAGTTACAAGCATAAAATTGTTTGGCCATTTCAAATGAAAAGCTGGAAAAAGATCAAATGCCGGTTTAGGGTTTATGACAGACAAGCATAAAACGACGCAAGATCAGAAGGAGAAGACAGAGGCTGATGCAGATTGTTAAACCGGAGCCTCACATTGGAGGGGTTACAAAGATAAACAAATCGGCGGTTTAAGAGGGGACTAACGGTACCTGCCGGATTATCATTTTCTACCTGCCGGATTATTATTTCTAAAAAAGTTAAACCGCCTACATTGGTAAGGAAGGTACAGATCTGAAAATGCCGAAGTAAGGGAAAAACAAGTTTCACAGATCAATATGGTAATTTCAGATCTGCAGCGTATCAGTAAATCAAAGTATATTCAGGCTCAAAATACAGGTGTTTAAATAGTTCATCAGGTCCAGATGGGTTTTTTCTATACGAGGAAGATGTTCTAAGGATGCAAAAAGGAATTATACCTGTGACTGCGCAAGAAGATGTCAGATCTGAGATCGCCATTTACGCTACTGAGATGAACAGAGAAGAACACCTTTGAGCTTTGATGAACACCGAAACGCTAATGGCGGATCTAGAGCAAGGAAAAGGGAAACTTACTGTTGCTAACGGAACAGTGAAGGTGCGTCGTGTTTCTCTGGTACGTTCAGGTTGATGCAGCGGTCGGAGATGAAGACGAGGGTGGAGCTTGACGACGGCGGCTGCGCGTAAGGGTCATGTCGGCACAAGGAAGAAGAAGCGAGGAGGCACGAGGAAAAAAATGAAAAGGACCCCCCGGTCTTATTTATAAGGTGAAGGGATAAGTGACAGGCGCGAAAATCGAGGAACCCAAAAGTTGGATATGTGACAGAGCTGTCGCCTCGATTGTCGGAGGCTCATTAATGAAGGTGAGACATATCCAATTTTTAATAACAGGTGACGTCATGGTGGTTTATTACGAACCTGGAAGATGACATCATGGCGGTTTACAAGATTTATGCGAAGGTGCTAAAGGAGGAATTTTCTAAGTGTTGAAGATTGACATGAACATGTTCAAATCAATCTGGGGCCTAATGTTGGGGATATTACTACTAAGTATAAACCAACCATGAGGGGCCTGGTTATGCCTGCAATGAGTTAGTCATGTTTAAAGCCCATGAAGACAAGAAGTATGGCGCTTTATGGAGGAGATATAATATGAAGGCCAGGGCCCAAAGGCGGATTAGGGCCCGTAGACATAAACCGCCATATGATATGTAACTTATGTTGTAAGACAAGGAAAGGTAGAAACCGAGCAGGGCATGTCTATGAGCCGGCCTCGAGATTCTGTAAACCACCGGGCATCAACCTGTGTATATAAAGGCACGACCCGGCGACGGTTTAGGGACAACAAACAATAACTCGAGAGCCAGGCAAAGCGGATTTGCTCCCTAGTCATCAAAACCCTAGCAATTCCATCACAACTGGAGTCGGCTCTTACCTTCATCGTAAGGGGCCGAACCAGTATAATTCCTTGCGTCCCTTGTTCTGCTTTAACCCCTTTAAGTTAACCCGTCGCGATGGCTTCACGACTAAGTCCTCTCACTAGGACATCTGCCGTGACAAACCCACGATAGGATCCATGATGAAAACGAAGTATGGACTTTGACAGACTCGCCCGATGATCGGCAAGCCATAGAAAATAAATGGATCTTTAAGAAAAAGACTAACGCGGATGGTAATGTGACCATCTATAAGGCTCGGCTTGTCGCTAAGGGTTATCGACAAGTTCAAGGGGTTGACTACGATTAGACCTTCTCACCCGTAGCGAAGCTGAAGTTCGTCTGAATCATGTTAGCAATTGCCGCATTTTATGATTATGAGATATGGCAAATGGATGTCAAAACGGCATTCCTTAATGGTTTCCTTAAGGAAGAATTGTATATGATGCAGCCGGAAGGTTTTGTCAATCCTAAGAATGCTGACAAGGTATGCAAGCTCCAACGCTGAATCTATGGGCTGGTGCAAGCATCTCGGAGTTGGAACATTCGCTTTGATGAGATGATCAAAGCGTTTGGGTTTACGCAGACTTATGGAGAAGCATGTGTTTATAAGAAAGTGAGTGGGAGCTCTATAGCATTTCTCATATTATATGTGGATGACATACTATTGATGGGAAATGATATAGAATTTTTGGAAAGCATAAATGCCTACTTGAATAAGTTTTTTTCAATGAAGGACCATGGAGAAGCTGCATACATATTAGGCATCAAGATCTATAGAGATAGATTGACAAGCCTCATTGGTCTTTCACAAAGCACATACCTTGACAAGATATTGAAGAAGTTCAATATGAATCAGTCCAAGAAGGGGTTCTTGCCTGTATTGCAAGGTGTGAAATTGAGCACGGCTCAATGCCCGACCTCGGCAGAAGATAGAGAAAAGATGAGTGTCATCCCCTATGCCTCAGCCATAGGGTCTATTATGTATGCCATGCTGTGTACCAGACCTGATGTGAACCTTGCTGTAAGTTTGGTAGGGAGGTACCAAATTAATCCCAGCATGGAACACTGGACAACGGTCAAGAATATCCTAAAGTACCTGAAAAGGACTAAGGATATGTTTCTCATTGGAGGTGACGAAGAGCTCGTCGTAAAGGGTTACGTCGATGCTAGCTTCGACACAGATCTGGATGACTCCAAGTCACAAATCGGATACGTGTACATTTTGAATGGTGGGGCAGTCAGCTGGTGCAGTTGCAAGCAAAGTGTCGTGGCAGGATCTACATGTGAAGCGGAGTACATAGCAGCCTTGGGGGCAGCACATGAAGCAGTCTGGATGAAGGAGTTCATCACCGACCTAGGAGTTATTTCCAACGCGTCGGGCCCGATGACTCTCTTCTGTGACAACACTGGAGCTATTGCCCTTGCCAAGGAGCCCAGGTTTCACAAGAAGACCAGGCATATCAAGCATCGCTTCAACTCCATTCGTGAATATATTCAGGATGGAGACATAGATATTTGTAAAGTGCATACGGATCTGAACGTCGCAGATCCGTTGACTAAACCTCTTCCACGAGGAAAACATGATCAACACCAGAACTCTATGGATGTTCGATTCATCACAATGTAACTAGATTATTGACTCTAGTGCAAGTGGGAGACTATTGGAAATATGCCCTAGAGGCAATAATAAAGTGGTTATTATTATATTTCTGTGTTCATGATAATTGTCTGTTGTTCATGCTATAATTGTATTAACCGGAAACCGTAATACATGTGTGAATACATAGATCATAATATGTCCCTAGTAAGCCTCTAGTTGACTAGCTCATTGATCAATAGATGGTCATGGTTTCCTGACCATGGACATTGGATGTCATTGATAACGGGATCACATCATTAGGAGAATGATGTGATGGACAAGACCCAATCCTAAGCGTAGCACAAGATCGTGTAGTTCGTTTGCTAAAGCTTTTCTAATGTCAAGCATCATTTTCCTTAGACCATGAGATTGTGCAACTCCCGGATACCGTAGGAATACTTTAGGTGTACCAAACGTCACAACATAACTGGGTGGCTATAAAGGTGCGGTACAGGTATCTCCGAAAGTATCTGTTGGGTTGGCACGAATCGAGAGTGGGATTTGTCACTCCATATGACGGAGAGGTATCTCTGGGCCCACTCAGTAATGCATCATCATAACGAGCTCATTGTGACTAAGGATTTTGCCACGGTGTCGGTGTCAAAACCGGCGGATCTTGGGTAGGGGGTCCTAAACTGTGCATCTAAGGCGGATGGTAACAGGAGGCAGGGGACACGATGTTTTACCCAGGTTCGGGCCCTCTTGATGGAGGTAAAACCCTACGTCCTGCTTGATTATTCTTGATAATATGAGTAGTACAAGAGTTGATCTACCACGAGATCGGAGAGGCTAAACCCTAAAAGCTAGCCTATGGTATGATTGTCTGTTGTCCTACGGACTAAAACCCTCCGGTTTATATAGACACCGGAGGAGGCTAACATTACACAAGGTCAGTTACAAAGGAGGAGATATGCATATCCATATTGCCTAGCTTGCCTTCCACGCCAAGTAGAGTCCCATCCGGACACGGGACGAAGTCTTCAATCTCGTATCTTCATAGTCCAACAGTCTGGCCAAACGATATAGTCCGGTTGTTCGGAGACCCCCTAATCCAGGACTCCCTCAGTAGCCCCTGAACCAGGCTTCAATGATGATGATTCTGGCGCGCAGTGTTGTCTTCGGCATTGCAAGGCGGGTTCCTCTCCGAATACACCACAGAAGAGTTTGAATACAAGGATAGTGTCCGACCCTGCAAAATAAGTTCCACATACCACCGCAGAGAGAATAATATTTCCACAAATCTAATCTGCTGACACGTTTTGGCAGCATGACATCACGACGCCATGGCCTAGTAATGATTCGAACCATTTTTCTTTAACCAGCCCCACACATAACGCGAGGCGGTTTCTTGACACGTCTTGTCAAAGCAGAGATCGTGTTCCCCTTATTACGGGATTCCCATCAATACGGGCGTGGGTAACCCAACCGCGCCACCAATTACGGCGCTTGGGGGATAAGCGAGTTTTACCCGGCTGGTGGGGGCGCATAGTTTCGTCCGCCCTTATAAAGGGATAAGGTTTCACCTTTTTCTACCCATGCCTTCTTCCTCCTTGCTCATCCATTCTCGCGCACTCGAGCTCCAACGCCCAAGTCCACATCCTTCTCCTCAACTCTCTACAAACATGTCCAGAGCGGGAGGCAAGTGGATAGCCTCCTCCGTCACGGAGGGACACATCAAAAAGCTATGTGGAGCCGGATACTTAGCCGCGGATATCGCGCATCGGCTGCCAGCCGCGGGGCAGGTCGTCCCTACCCCGGAACCTCATGAAAGGGTGGTTTTCCTCCCCCACTTCGTCCGCGGACTGGGGTTTCCCCTCCATCCATTCGTCTGTTGGGGAACGTAGCATAAATTCAAAATTTTCCTATGTTTCACCAAGATCTATCTATGGAGTCATCTAGCAACGAGGGAGGAGTGGATCTACATACCCTTGTAGATCGCGCGCGAAAGCGTTCAAGAGAACGGGGTTGATGGAGTCGTACTCGTCGTGATCCAAATCACCGATGATCCTAGCGCCGAACGGACGGCACCTCCGCGTTCAACACACGTACGGAGCAGCGACGTCTCCTCCTTCTTGATCCAGCAAGGGGGGAGGAGAGGTTGATGGAGATCCAACAGCACGACGGCGTGGTGGTGGAAGTAGCGGGATTCCAACAGGGCTTCGCTAAGCGCTGCGGGAGGAAGGAGATGTGTCACGGGAGGGAGAGGGAGGCGCCAGGCCTTAGGTATGGTTGCTCCTCCTTTTCCCCACTATATATAGGGCCAAGGGAGAGGGGGGAGGCGCAGCCCTTGCCCCTTCCTCCAAGGAAGGGTGCGGCCAAGGGGGGGAGGAGTCCATCCTCCCCAAGGCACCTCGGAGGTGCCTTCCCCCTTTAGGACTCTCCCCTTTTTTCTCTCTCTTGGCGCATGGGCCTCTTGGGGCTGGTGCCCTTGGCCCATATAGGCCAAGGCACACCCCCTACAGCCCATGTGGCCCCCCGGGGCAGGTGGCCCCACCCGGTGGACCCCCGGGACCCTTCCGATGGTCCCGGTACAATACCGGTGACCCCGAAACTTATCCCGATGGCCGAAATAGCACTTCCTATATATAATTCTTTACCTCCGGACCATTCCGTAACTCCTCGTGACGTCCGGGATCTCATCCGGGACTCCGAACAACTTTCGGGTTACCGCATACTAATATCTCTATAACCCTAGCGTCACCGAACCTTAAGTGTGTAGACCCTACGGGTTCGGGAGACATGCAGACATGACCGAGACGTTCTCCGGTCAATAACCAACAGCGGGATCTGGATACCCATGTTGGCTCCCACATGTTCCACGATGATCTCATCGGATGAACCACAATGTCAAGGACTTAATCAATCCCGTATTCAATTCCCTTTGTCTAGCGGTACGATACTTGCCCGAGATTCGATCGTCGGTATCCCGATACCTTGTTCAATCTCGTTACCGGCAAGTCTCTTTACTCGTTCCGTAACACATCATCCCGTGATCAACTCCTTGATCACATTGTGCACATTATTATGATGTCCTACCGAGTGGGCCCAGAGATACCTCTCCGTTTACACGGAGTGACAAATCCCAGTCTCGATTCGTGCCAACCCAACAGACACTTTCAGAGATACCTGTAGTGCACCTTTATAGTCACCCAGTTACGTTGTGACGTTTGGTACACCCAAAGAATTCCTACGGTATCCGGGAGTTGCACAATCTCATGGTCTAAGGAAATGATACTTGACATTAGAAAAGCTTTAGCATACGAACTACACGATCTTTGTGCTAGGCTTAGGATTGGGTCTTGTCCATCACATCATTCTCCTAATGATGTGATCCTATTATCAATGACATCCTATGTCCATGGTCAGGAAACCGTAACCATATATTGATCAACGAGCTAGTCAACTAGAGGCTTACTAGGGACATGGTGTTGTCTATGTATCCACACATGTATCTGAGTTTCCTATCAATACAATTATAGCATGGATAATAAACGATTATCATGAACAAGGAAATATAATAATAACTAATTTATTATTGCCTCTAGGGCATATTTCCAGCATCGTCCACGGCCTTATGTTCTATTATGGGCTGGACTTTCATGATCTGGCCCCGAATTCCATCCTCAACATCTCGGTGTTCATCGTCGTGTGCGAGGCTTTCCTCCGCATCCGGCCCCACTTCGGCCTGTGGCTAAAGACCTTCAATATCAAGCCGAAGGTGGTTGGCGGCCAACAAGTGGAATGCGGCGGAGCCATGGTGGGCAAAATGCCCAACGTTATATGGCTCGAGGGCTCCTTCGTGGAGACCATAAAGGGGTGGCAATCGGGGTGGTTCTACATCACCGAGCCGCGCGACACCAACTGGGTGGCAGCCCCCGAGTTTCGATCTGGAATCCCCATGCAGCTCACTTCCTGGAAGGAGAAGGGCCTGTCCTGGGGCTCATCGGTGGAGCTGGACGGACTCCAGAAGTGTATCCGGAAGATGATAGGCAAGAAACTCAAGCTTGTCAACATAGTCCAGGTCATGCTCTTCCGTCGGATCCTCCCATGTCAACAACGGGCTTTCAACTTATGGGAGTTCGACCTGGCCCAGCACCAGACTCTACAGGAGCTCTTCGACACGACACATAAGGACGTCTGGAGGGTGATGTTCAAGGGCGCTGAGGTCCCTCCTTCTCTTACCGAGGACCACGGGCTAAGCGCGAAGCGCCTTGAGAATTCGATAAGTTCTGTACATCTAGTAGGATATTTATTTCCCATAGCTTAACCATGTGCGGGGTCTGAGCTCCCATGCCTTTGATAGGACTGGGTGGAGACATCGGAGCAGATTAACTGTCTGACCCCTCTGCCCAAAGACCCTGCAGACGCTCTCCTGACGGAGATGCGGACTCCGGCTCCTTATGAGGTGCCGGATAAGACCAAGAAGAAGGCCAAGGGAACCCGAAAGAGTTCTCGGTGCCAGGTGGTATCGGACTCATCGTCCGATAACACCGAGACGCACTCCTCCCGTGAAAACGAGGAGAAGGAAGATGAAGATTCTCCCCCTCCAACCGGGGGAGACAAGAAAAGGAAGGCCGCCCCAACCGGGGAGGCCGAAGGGTCCAAGAAGGGAAGGACTCTCCTTCCGGACTGCTCCACCACCGTCGCCGACGGCGAAGATGAGTGGCTGCTCAGGGCCAAGCCCCTGGCGAAGTCGTAAGTATTCAGATACCAGAGTAACTCATAGCATACCTTTGTCGCACTGCTTCTCTAACGTCAAATATGATTATGCAGTCCGCCCCAAGCCCGTATCGACGTATCATCATCGGACGGTTCCTTGGACTCGTCGGACATGAATAGTGATACACTTCCAACCGCCTCCTCTCCTTGCCCTACGGACAATGCTGAGGTATTGTCTCAAGGGGCACCGAGGCGGGGGGAGACAGTCCCGGAGGCGCCTCAAGGCGACCTTCCGTACTCCAGGAGCAAAGGGAGCAAGGCTCCCGGGGGCTCCAAGTTCGGTCCTCAGCCGAACACCGCGCCGGAACCTCCAGTGGTTCCGGACTCGGGCAGGCGGCCCCCTTCCAAAAGGGGCAAGCCATCCGTGCCGGTGACCTCTGTCCATCCAGAGGCACTAGATGACCTGCTGGGAGCGCTTCGCGGTGCTTCCATCGACGAAGAGCACCGCACTATTATGAGTGCGGTGATCAAGAAGGTTCAGTCCGCCAAGAGCGGACTGACTGTAGCATGTGCCAGCCTTCTAACAGGCTTTGAGGTAAGTATTTAAAATATAGGAAAATATTACCGCATAGAAAGTAGACCCTGATGCTCTGTTTGGTGTTCACAAAGAAAAGCCAAATAGAGGATCAAATAATATCTACAGGAGTCCAATATAAGTATGTATGTATGCGTATGCAGGCTTCACTGCTGACCACTGCCGCACTGACTGCGGAGGTCGCCGCACTGAAGCAGGACCTCGAGCGGTCTGAGAAAGAGCTCGGCCTTGCCAAGAGGCAGCTCGAGGAGAACAAAGGTAAGTAATACCTTGTCTATATAAAAAAGAAAATGTGGTTGCTAAATGACAGGATCATCATGAATGTGCCAGGGGCCACAGCCGAAGTGGCGACCCTGAAGCAAGCGCTGTCCGAGGCCGAAAATGAAGCGGCCGAGGAGCGCACCGAGCGGGAAAAACAAGAGGCACGGGTGGGCGATGTGCAGCAAGGGCTCCAGTCTCTCGTGAAGAGGAAGATAGCGGCGGGTAAGGCATTCAATATGCAAAGCAAGCATGTGAAAGTAAATTACTTGTTACTTACCCGGGTCCGGAGCTCTCCAGGAGCATTCGCAGGTGCCCCGCAGCGTGTCGGATGCCGTGAAGTATTACCAGGCCGAGGAGCGAAGCTCAACGGACAAGTTGTTCTGGTCTCAGTATACTGGGACCGAACACCCGATTCCTATGAGCGACCAGCTGAAGCAACTGGTCGAGCTGCACAAGGCGGCCGAACAGGCCATGAAGGGCTTTATAGTCCGGATGTGGCATGGCGACTCCCTTCCCAACAGCTACTTCAGCCTGGTGAGGCGGCTTTTGGATGCCTGCCCACGGCTAGAAGTCATCAAGCGGTCCGTCTGTATCGAAGGTGCCCGCCGGCCGGCTTTTTCCCGTGCAAAGGTGCACTGGGCCAAGATGGACGCCGAGAAGCTGGTGAAGGAGGGGCCGCCGCAGGGCAAGGAGCATCGCCACCCCGAGAAGTATTATGAGGGTGTCCTGAAGGGCGCCCGTCTTGTGGCGGACGAGTGTGCGAAGGATGTAATTTTTGAATGAACTTGCTCGTGTGATCCTGTATTATGAAAACTTGTTCATGTGCGCTATGCAACGCTTGTTTCAATTTAAAATATTACCTTCTGTGCGGCTGTTTATCAAATCTGAGAGATGGCCAGTCGTCGGCTTTTGCCCCCATGCCACGAGTGTTGGGGTGTTCGGGATAAACCTGAGCACTCTTTTTCCCATTGTTGGGTCCTTCGAGGGAGGTGCTCAGCACAACGAACAAGGCAACCGGACTATAATGCTTTATCACTCTCACTTAGCCATAGAAGTCTACAATTTTAAATTTTGGCGAAGCCCCTAGTATTCGGAAGGCCGAATTCGGGGCGCTATACACGCCTTAAGCCGGACAAAGCCGACTCCTCGCTCTAAGCGGCATAAGTCTTTAGGGACTCGAGACCTCTCGAACAGCGGCCAGCTCTCGCCTTATCATGACAGTCAGTTTTAGCTTTCTCTACTGAGGTGCTTAGCCCAGATGAACCGGGGCACAATCGCAATAGTTCTCCCAGTGCTACCTTAGCCGATATAGCGGAACATAAGGTACCAAAACATGGGAGCCGGGCAAACCCAACTATTGACCCAAGACATGATTCGGAGCTGATGCATATAATGCTATAAGTTCGAGGTGCCGCACTGTCGAAAGTGTTCGGACTTCTCACGCCGTATTATGGGGTATGCTTAAGCCCCTGGCGTATTGGCCGTACCAGAGTGTACGGGTGCTGAATGTCATGAATGAACATATATATCTATATAAAGAAGAATAGAGAATGTGATAATAGTCTAGTGCTATGCATTGTTTATTTAATAAGGTGCGTCGAAGCAGAATGATACAAGTAGTGCGATAAGCAAAAAGTAGGACTATTTGACATGTCCCGTCCAAGGGCAAGCTGAGGAATGGTATTTAAAGCAGGTATTTCACTTGTTATCAGAAGCCACCTGGGAGTTCCGTGGTGCGACGTAGCTTTCTGCCTCCTTGGTTGTTGCATCGTGTGTCCGGCAATCATACTGCCGGATAGGGTTTCCAGAGATTAAAGTCCTGAAAGAGAGAAAAATAACAAAGCGGGAAGCCCCTACTGCGGTTGAGCCGCGTCTTGGGGCGTGCCGTAGTCATGCCACCCTCCCCCCTGTGCCCATGGTATTTTCAATGCGTAATCATGTACGCGTGGCACGGATTTCATCGTTTGGCTGGGACTAGGGTGGGGGCCGCATTGCTATGCGAGCTCGGAATGTGCCAGGTGGTCTTGTTGCCGATTACTTGGGCGCACTTGACGTTGTCTGGGTGTTTAATCGCCAACTGGTGGATTGCCTTAAGAGGCTGCTTTGCGCTTCTGCTGCGAGGGCCGCAGTGTGCTCCTCCGTGCGGAGAGAGCGCTCTGTGTTTCCATTGACTGTGATGACCCCCCGAGGTCCTGGCATCTTGAGCTTGAGGTATGCATAATGCGGTACCGCATTGAATCTCACAAATGCGGTTCGCCCGAGCAGTGCATGATAGCCACTGCGGAATGGGACTATATCAAAGATTAACTCCTCGCTTCGGAAGTTATCCGGGGATCTGAAGACCACTTCAAGTGTGACTGAGCCTGTGCAATGGGCCTCTACACCTGGTATGACGCCTTTGAAGGTCGTTTTTGTGGGTTTGGTCCTTGAAGGGTCTATACCCATTTTGCACATTGTGTCCTGATAAAGCAGGTTCAGGCTGTTGCCGCCGTCCATAAGGACTCGAGTGAGGTGAAATCCGTCAATGATTGGGTCTAGGACCAGTGCGGCGAATCCGCCATGACGGATACTAGTGGGGTGGTCCCTGCGATCGAAGGTGATCGGACAGGAGGACCATGGGTTGAACTTTGGGGCGAGTGGCTCCAACGCATATACGTCCCTTAGCGCACGCTTCCACTCCCTCTTGGGGATGTGGGTTGCGTATATCATGTTCACCGTCCGCACTTGTGGGGGGAACCTCTTCTGTCCTCTGGTGTTCGGCGGCCGGGGGTCCTCCTCGTCATCGCTGTGCAACCCCTTGTCTTTGTTTTCGGCATTTAACTTGCCGGCCTGCTTGAACACCCTACAATCCCTGTTGGTGTGGTTGGCTGGCTTGTCGGGGGTGCCGTGTATTTGACACGAGCGATCGAGTATACGGTCCAAAGTGGACGGGCCCAGAGTGCTTCTTTTGAATGGCTTTTTCCGCTGACCGGGTTTAGAGCCTATGAATCCGGCATTGACTGTCGTATCCTCGGTATTGTCGCTGTTGATGCGGCGCTTGTATTTGTTGCGACGTGACCTGCCATTGCTATCCTTGGTATCCGAAGTACCATGGTTCTTTGATATATTATTGCTGCGAGCCAGACGGCTATCATCTCCCGCGCAAAAGCGGGTCATGAGTGTCGTGAGGGCTGCCATAGATTTCGGCTTTTCCTGGCCAAGGTACCGGGCGAGCCACTCGTCACGGATATTGTGCTTAAAAGCTGCTAGGGCCTCTGCATCCGGATAGTCGATGATTTGATTTTTCTTTGTCAGGAACCGTGTCCAGAATTGCCTGGCCGATTCCTCTGGCTGCTGAATTATGTGGCTCAAGTCATCGGCATCTGGTGGTCGCACATAAGTGCTCTAGAAGTTGTCGAGGAATGCGGCTTCCAGATCTTCCCAATAGCCAATGGATTCTGCTGGCAGGCTATTGAGCCAATGCCGAGATGGTCCTTTGAGTTTGAGTGGGAGGTATTTGATGGCGTGTAGATCGTCACCGTGGGCCATGTGGATGTGCAGGAGGAAGTCCTCGATCCATACCGCAGGATCTGTTGTGCCGTCGTATGATTCGATATTTACGGGTTTGAAACCCTTTGGGATTTGGTGGTCCATTACTTCGTCTGTGAAGCATAGGGGGTGTGCAGCGCCTCTGTACTGGGCTATATCGCGACGCAGCTCAAATGAGTCTTGTCCGCTGTGTTCGGCCCGGCCGGATGTATTTTTACTGTATCCGGCGTGACGGTTATCGTCTCGCATAGTGGCGCGCCCTCATGATTCGTAGATCGATCTTGCGTGTTTTGCTTTGTCCTCCAATACGTCTCGCAGGTCTGGCGTATTTCCCCATGCCTTGACATTTTTATTTCAGTGGCGTCGGGGTGCGGGCTTAGCTTTTGGCTGAAATGCCTCTCTGTCGCGGCCACGAGGTGGCCGATCAGCCGCGTCATACGCTTGGAGATGTATGTTTTGGTGCTTCCTCCTCCAGTCGGGGTAGCAACCTGCGCTTTGGGTAACTCTTGGAGGGGAGTTCGAGTTCATATTACTCGGCCGCAAGGACTTCAGTCCATCTGTCAGCTAGCAAATCTTGATCAGCTTGAAGCTGTTGTTGCTTTTTCTTAAGGCTATTTGCCATGGCTATAAGCCGGCGCTTGAAGCGCTCTTGCTCGACGGGGTCCTCAGGCATGACAAATTCGTCATCATCGAGGCTTGCCTCGTCTTCGGAAGGAGGCATGTAATTATCATCCTCCGCCTCTCCATCTGCCGCTCTCTCGGGAGGGCTGGCTTCTCCATCCTCCTGCTCTAAATCTTGCTGGAGGAGATTGTCGTCATCTTCGGCACTATCCGGAGTGCTATTATCTCCTGTGCCGGTATCACCGCTTTTTCCTTGGCGAGACTTAGAGCGGCGCCGCTGTCGTCGGCGCTTGGGTTGCTTCTTGGAGGGGTCATCCTCCGTTGTCCCGTCGCCATTGCCTTCTTTGGGTGTGTCCACCATGTATATATCATATGATGAGGTGGCTGTCCAGTGCCCTATGGGCAGTGGTTCCTGTTCGTCTCCTACATCGTCGTCCATACCGTCGATGTCTTCGGAGTCGAAGTGGAGCATGTCGGTCAAATCATCGAAAGTGGCTACTAAGTGGGTGGTGGGTGGGCGGCGAATTTCTTCGTCATCCGCATCCCAATCCTGTCGGACATAGTTCGGCCAGAACTCTCCTGACAAGGAGAGAGACCTTAATGAGTTCAGTATGTCGCCGAAGGGCGAGTGCTGAAAGATATCCGCGGAGGTGAACTCCATGATCGGTGCCTAGTCGGATTCGATAGGCACGGGCGTAGGCGGTTCGGAGTCCGTGGCCAGGGAAGAATCTGGCAGTTTGGCGTCACGGCTCTCGTGAAGGGTAAGGTCAATACTTGGCTCGATCGCCGCTGAGAATGCGGCCTCCGTGGCGGGGTCTATCCACCCGTCCATGGATGGCGCAATTGGCTCCGAATTGAGGGTCGGAGCGGTTGCCGGTGCGGTCTCCTGAACACCGTCCGATGGTAGAGCTAAATCATGCTCATCATGACCGTGCGGCGCACTCGGCAGGGGCTCGAATCCGTCGAAGATCAAGTCTCCGCGGATGTCGGCCGTGTAGTTTAAGCTTCCAAACCTGACCTGGTGGCCAGTGGCGTAACTCTCGATTTGCTTCAGATGGCCAAGTGAGTTGGCCCGCGGTGCGAAGCCGCCGAATACAAAGATCTGTCCGGGGAGAAAAGTCTCACCCTGGAGTGCATCGCTGTCGATGATCGAATATCCCCGGACAGAAAGCGATGAACATTGAGAGCTCATCGGACAGATAGCGATGCAGTCCAGGGTCTATACCACATTGAGGAATATGAACTCGAATGCCCCTCCAAGAGTTACCCAAAGCGCAGGTTGCTACCCCGACTGGAGGAGGAAGCACCAAAACATACATCTCCAAGCGTATGACGCGGCTGATCGGCCACCTCGTGGCCGCGACAGAGAGGCATTTCAGCCAAAAGCTAAGCCCGCACCCCGACGCCACTGAAATAAAAATGTCAAGGCATGGGGAAATACGCCAGACCTGCGAGACGTATTGGAGGACAAAGCAAAACACGCAAGATCGATCTACGAATCATGAGGGCGCGCCACTATGCGAGACGATAACCGTCACGCCGGATACAGTAAAAATACATCCGGCCGGGCCGAACACAGCGGACAAGACTCATTTGAGCTGCGTCGCGATATAGCCCAGTACAGAGGCGCTGCACACCCCCTATGCTTCACAGACGAAGTAATGGACCACCAAATCCCAAAGGGTTTCAAACCCGTAAATATCGAATCATACGACGGCACAACAGATCCTGCGGTATGGATCGAGGACTTCCTCCTGCACATCCACATGGCCCACGGTGACGATCTACACGCCATCAAATACCTCCCACTCAAACTCAAAGGACCATCTCGGCATTGGCTCAATAGCCTGCCAGCAGAATCCATTGGCTATTGGGAAGATCTGGAAGCCGCATTCCTCGACAACTTCTAGAGCACTTATGTGCGACCACCAGATGCCGATGACTTGAGCCACATAATTCAGCAGCCAGAGGAATCGGCCAGGCAATTCTGGACACGGTTCCTGACAAAGAAAAATCAAATCATCGACTATCCGGATGCAGAGGCCCTAGCAGCTTTTAAGCACAATATCCGTGACGAGTGGCTCGCCCGGTACCTTGGCCAGGAAAAGCCGAAATCTATGGCAGCCCTCACGACACTCATGACCCGCTTTTGCGCGGGAGATGATAGCCGTCTGGCTCGCAGCAATAATATATCAAAGAACCATGGTACTTCGGATACCAAGGATAGCAATGGCAGGTCACGTCGCAACAAATACAAGCGCCGCATCAACAGCGACAATACCGAGGATACGGCAGTCAATGCCGGATTCATAGGCTCTAAACCCGGTCAGCGGAAAAAGCCATTCAAAAGAAGCACTCTGGGCCCGTCCACTTTGGACCGTATACTCGATCGCTCGTGTCAAATACACGGCACCCCCAACAAGCCAGCCAACCACACCAACAGAGAATGTTGGGTGTTCAAGCAGGCCGACAAGTTAAATGCCGAAAACAAAGACAAGGGGTTGCACAGCGATGACGAGGAGGAGCCCCGGCCGCCGAACACCGGAGGACATAAGAGGTTCCCCCCACAAGTGCGGACGGTGAACATGATATACGCAACCCACATCCCCAAGAGGGAGCGGAAGCGTGCGCTAAGGGACGTATATGCGTTGGAGCCAGTCGCCCCAAAGTTCAACCCATGGTCCTCCTGTCCGATCACCTTCAATCGCAGGGACCACCCCACTAGTATCCGTCATGGCGGATTCGCCGCACTGGTCCTAGACCCAATCATCGACGGATTTCACCTCACTCGAGTCCTTATGGACGGCGGCAGCAGCCTGAACCTACTTTATCAGGACACAGTGTGCAAAATGGGTATAGACCCCTCAAGGATCAAACCCACAAAAACGACCTTCAAAGGCGTCATACCAGGTGTAGAGGCCCATTGCACAGGCTCAGTCACACTGGAAGTGGTCTTCGGATCCCCGGATAACTTCCGAAGCGAGGAGTTAATCTTCGATATAGTCCCGTTCCGCAGTGGCTATCATGCACTGCTCGGGCGAACCGCATTTGCGAGATTCAATGCGGTACCGCATTATGCATACCTCAAGCACAAGATGCTAGGACCTCGGGGGGTCATCACAGTCAATGGAAACACAGAGCGCTCTCTCCGCACGGAGGAGCACACTGCAGCCCTCGCAGCAGAAGCACAAAGCAGCCTCTTCAGGCAATCCACCAGTTCGGCGATTAAACACCCAGACAACGTCAAGTGCGCCCAAGTAATCTGCAACAAGACCGCCTGGCACGTTCCGAGATCGCATAGCAATGCGGCCCTCGCCCTAGTCCCAGCCAAACGGCGAAATCCGCACCACGCGTACATAATTACGCATTGAAAATACCATGGGCATAGGTGGGGGGCACGACTAAGGCACGCCCCAAAACGCGGCTCAACCGCACTAGGGGCTTCCTGCTTTGTTATTTTTTCTCTCTTTCAGGACTTTACTCTCTGGAAACCCCATCTGGCAGTATGAATGTCGGACACACGATACAACAACCAAGGAGGCAGAAAGCTACGTCACACCATGGAATTCCCAGGTGGTCTCTGATGACGAGTGAAATACCTGCTTTAAATACCATTCCTCAGCTTGCCCTTGGAGGGGACATGTCAAATAGTCCTACTTTTTGCTTATCGCACTACTTGTATCATTCTGCTTCGACGCACCTTTTTGAATAAACAATGCATAGCACTAGACTATTATCGCATTCTCTATTCTTTTTTATATATATGTTCATTCATGACATTCAGCACCCATACACTCTGGTACGACCAATATGCTAGGGGCTTAAGCGTACCCCATAATACGGCGTGAGACGTCCGAACACTTTTGACAGTGGACACCCCGAACTTATAGCATTATATGCATCAGCTCCGAATCATGTCTTGGGTCAATAGTTGGGTTTGCCCGGCTCCCATGTTTTGATACCTTACGTTCCGCAATATCGGCTAAGGTAGCACCGGGAGAACTACTGCGATTGTGCCCCGGTTCATCTGGGCAAGCACCTCAGTAGAGAAAGTTAAAACTGACTGTCATGATAAGGCGAGAGCTGGTCGCTGTTCGAGAGGTCTCGAGTCCCTAAAGACTTATGTCTCTTAGGCCGAGGAGTCGGCTTTGTCCGGCTTAGGCGTGTATAGCGCCCCGAATTCGGCCTTCTAAATACTAGGGGCTTCACCAAAATTTAAAATAGTAGACTTCTATGGCTAAGTGAGAGTGATAAAGCATTATAGTCTGATTGCCTTGTTCGTTGCGCTGAGCACCTCCCTCGAAGGACCCAACAATGGGAAAAAGAGTGCTCAGATTTATCCCGAACACCCCAGCAGTCGTGGCATGGGGGCAGAAGCCAACGACTGGCTAGCTCTCAAATTTGATAAACAGCCGCACAGAAGCTAATATTTTAAATTCAAACAAGCGTTGCATAGCACACATGAACAAGTTTTCATAATACAGGATCACACGAGCCAGTTCATTCAAAAATTACATCCTTCGCACACTCGTCCGCCATAAGACGGGCACCCTTCAGGACACCCTCATAATACATTTCAGGGTGGCGATGCTCCTTGCCCTGTGGCGGCCCCTCCTTCACCAGCTTCTCGGCGTCCATCTTGGCCCAGTGCACCTTTGCACGGGCAAAAGCCCGGCGTGCACCTTCAATGCAGACGGACCGCTTTATGACTTCCAGCCGTGGGCAGGCATCCACAAGCCGCCTCACCAGGCCGAAGTAGCCATTGGGAAGGGAGTCGCCAGGCCACATCCAGACTATAAGGCCCCTCATGGCCTGTTCGGCCGCCTTGTGCAGCTTGACCAGTTGCTTCCACTGGTCGCTCGCAGGCATCGGGTGTTCGGTCCCAGTATACTGAGACCAAAACAACTTCTCTGTCGAGCTTCCCTCCTCGGCCTGGTAGTACTTTGCGGCATCTGACACGCCGCGGGGCAAATCTGCGAATGCTCCTGGAGAGCTCCAGACTCGGGTAAGTAACAAGTAATTTACTTTCACATGCTTGCTTTGCATAATGAATGACTTACCCGCCGCTATCTTCCTCATCGCCTCAATTTCCTGGAGGGCCTTTTCGGCTTCACCCATGGCATGCTTTGTGCTCTCAAGGGCCGCAGCAAACTCAGACTCTCGCGTCTTCGAGTCAAGATCCAAAGGCTCGTGCTTCTTCATGAGAGCCTGGAGCTCTTGCTGCACCTCGCCCACCCGTGCCTCTTGTTTCTCCCGCTCGGTGCGCTCCTTGGCCGCTTTGTTTTCGGCCTTGGACAGTGCTTGCTTCAGGGTCACCACTTCGGTCGTGGCCCCTGGCACATCCATGATGATACTATCATTTTGCAACCACATCTTTTTATATATATATATATACAAGGTATTACTTACCTTTGTTCTCCACGATCTGCCACTTGGCAAGGCCGAGCTCTTTCTCGGACCGCTCGAGGTTCTGCTTCAGTGCGGCGACCTCCACAGTCAGTGCGGCAGAGGTCAGCAGCGAAGCCTGCATACGCATACAGACATACTTATATTAGACTCCTGCAGATATTATTTGATCCTCTATTCGGCTTTTCTTTGTGAACACCAAAAAGAGCATCAGGGGCTACTGTCTATGCGGTAATATTTTCCTATATTTTAAATACTTACCTCAAAGCCTGTTAGAAGGCTGGCACATGCTTCAGTCAGTCCGCTCTTGGCGGACTGAACCTTCTTGATCACCGCACTCATAATAGTGCGGTGCTCTTCATCGATGGAAGCGCCGCGAAGTGCTCCTAGCAGGTTGTCCGGTGCCTCTAGATGGACAGAGGTCACTGGCACAGGCGGCTTGCCCCTCTTGGAAGGGGGCCGCCTACCGGAGTCCGGAACCACTGGAGGTTCCGGCGCGGTGTTCGACTGAGGGCCGAACTTGGAGCCCTTGGGAGTCTTGCTCCCTTTGCGCCTGGAGTCTGGAAGGTCGCCTTGAGGCGCCTCCAGGACTATCTCCCCCCCGGCTCGGTGCCCCTCGAGACAATACCTCCACATTGTCCGTAGGGCGAGGAGAGGAGGCGGTTGGAAGTGACTAACTATTCATATCCGACGAGTCCAAGGAACCGCCCGACGAGGATACGTCGATACGGGCTCAGGGCAGACTGCATGATCATATTCGACGTTAGGAGAAGCAGTGCAATAAAAGTATGCTATGAGTCACTCTGGTATCCGAATACTTACGACTTCGCCATGGGCTTGGCCCTGAGTAACCACTCGTCTTCGCTGTCGGTGGCGGTGGTGGAACAGTCTGGAAGGAGAGTCCTTCCCTTCTTGGACCCTTCGACATCCCCGGTTGGGGCGGCCTTCCTTTTCTTGTCTCCCCCGGCTGGAGGGGGAGAATCTTCATCTTCCTCCTCCTCGTTTTCACGGGAGGAGTGCGTCTCGGAGTTATCGGACAATGAGTCTGATACCACCTGGCGCCGGGAACTCTTTCGGGTTCCCGTGGCCTTCTTCTTGATCTTCTTCTCCGGCACCTCATAAGGAGCCGGGGTCCGCATCTCCGTCAGGAGAGCGTCTGCAGGGTCTTCGGGCAGAGGGGCCGGGCAGTCAATCTTCTCCGATGTCTCCACCCAGTCCTTTCAAAGGCATGGGAGCTCAGATCCCGCACATGGTTAAACTATGGAAAATAAATACCCTATGAGATGTACAGAACTTACCGGATTCGCAGGGCGCGTCACGCTTAGACCGCGGTCCTCGGTAAGGGAAGGGGGACCTCGACGCCCTTGAACATCACCTTCCAGACGTCCTTATGCGTCGTGTCAAAGAACTCGCGTAGAGTCTGGTGCTGGGCCAGGTCGAACTCCCATAAGTTGAAAGCCCGTTGTTGACACGGGAGGATCCGGCGGAAGAGCATGACCTGGACTATGTTGACAAGCTTGAGTTTCTTGCCTATCATGTTCCGAATACACTTCTGGAGTCCGTCCAGCTCCACCGATGAGCCCCAGGATAGGCCCTTCTCCTTCCAGGAAGTAAGCCGAGTGGGGATTCCGGATCGAAACTCGGGGGCCGCCACCCAGTTGGTGTCGCGTGGCTCGGTGATGTAGAACTAGTCCGATTGCCACCCCTTTATGGTCTCCACGTAGGAGCCCTTGAGCCATGTTACGTTGGGCATTTTGCCCACCATGGCTCCGCTGCATTCTGCTTGTTGGCCGCCTACTACCTTCGGTTTGACATTGAAGGTCTTCAGCCACAGGCCGAAGTGGGGCCGGACGCGGAGGAAAACCTCGCACACGACGGTGAACGCCGAGACGTTGAGGATGAAATTCGGGGCCAGGTCATGGAAGTCCAGCCCATAATAGAACATAAGGCCACGGACGAATGGATGGAGGGGAAACCCCAGTCAACGGATGAAGTGGGTGAGGAAAACCACCCTTTTGTAAGGTTTCGGGGTAGGGACGATCTGCTCCGCGGCTGGCAGCCGGTGCGCGATATCCGCGGCTAAGTATACAGTCCCGCATAGCTTTTTGATGTCTCCCTCCGTGACGGAGGAGACCATCCACTTGCCTCCCGCTCCGGACATGTTTTGAGAGAGTTGAGGAGAAGGATGTGGACTTGGGCGCTGGAGCTCGAGTGCGCGAGAATGGATGAGCAAGGAGGAAGAAGGCGTGGGAAGAAAAAGGTGAACCCTTATCCCTTTATAAGGGCGGACGAAAACTATGCGCCCCCACGAGCCTGGTAAAACTCTCTTATCCCCCAAGCGCTGTAATTGATGGCGCGGTTGGGTTACCCATGTCCGTATTGATGGGAATCCCGTAATAAGGGGACACGATCTCTGCTTCGACAAGACGTGCCAAGGAAACCGCCTCGCGAAACACGCTGAGTTTGGTTGTGAAAGACGATTCGAATGGTGACCTGGCTGTTGTGTGATGTCGCACTGCGAAACGCATCGCCAGATTAGATTTGTGGAAATATTATTCTCTCTATGGTTGTATGTGGAACTTGTTTTGTAGAGCCGGACACGATCCTCGTGTTCAAAATCTTCTATGAAGTATTCGGAGGAGGAACCCGCCTTGCAATGCCTAAGACAATCTGCGCGCCGGACTCATCGTCATTCAAGCTTGGTTCAGGGGCTACTGAGGGAGTCCTGGATTAGGGGTTATCCGGACAGCCGGATTATATCCTTTAGCCGGACTGTTGGACTATGAAGATACAAGATTGAAGACTTCGTCCCGTGTCCGGATAGGACTCTCCTTGGCGTGGAAGGCAAGCTTGGTAATACGGATATGTAGATCTCCTTCCTTGTAACCGACTCTGTGTAACCCTAGCCCCCTACGGTGTCTATATAAACCGGAGGGTTTAGTCCGTAGGACCAAGAACAACAATCATACCATAGGCTAGCTTCTAGGGTTTAGCCTCTTCGATCTCGTGTAGATCAACTCTTGTACTACTCATATTATCAAGGACAATCAAGCAGGACGTAGGGTATTACCTCCATCAAGAGGTCCCAAACCTGGGTAAAAAATCGTGTCCCCTGTCTCCTGTTACCATCCGCCTAGACGCACAGTTCGGGACCCCCTACCCGAGATCCGCCGGTTTTGACACCGACAGTTACCGAAGGTTGTTCGGAGTCCCAGATGAGATCCCGGACGTCACGAGGAGTTCCGTAATGGTCCGGAGGTGAAGATTTATATATGGGAAGTCCAGTTTCAGTCGCCGAAATGGTTTCGGGGGTTATCGGTATTGTACCGGGACCACCGAAAGGTGTCCAGGGGTCCACCGGGTGGGGCCACCTGCCCCGGTGGGCCTAGTGGGCTGAACAAGGGAGGGAACCACCCCATGGTGGGATGGTGCGCCCCCCAAGGGGCCCAAGGCACCTAGGATTAGAAACCCTAGGGGGTGGGGGCACCTCCACCTGACTTGGGGGGCAAGTTTCCCCCCCTTGGCCGCCGCCCCTCCCCTGTAGATGGGATCTGGGGGAGCCGGGCCCCTCTCCACTTCCCCTATAAATAGTGGGGGGGTGGAAGGGCTGCCACACCCTTCCCCTGGCACAGCCCTCCCCCTCTCCTACACCTCCTCCTCCTCCACAGCGCTTGGCGAAGCCCTGCCGGAGAACCACGAGCTCCATCACCACCACAAAGTCGTGCTGTCGGAGTTCTCCCTCAACTTCTCCTCTCCCCTTGCTGGATCAAGAAGAAGGAGAGGTCCCCGGGCTGTATGTGTGTTGAACGCGGAGGCGCCGTTGTTCGGCGCTTAGATCGGAATCGACCGCGATCTGAATCGCTGCGTTGACGACTCCACCAACCGCGTTCTTGCAACGCTTCCGCTTAGCGATCTTCAAGGGTATGAAGATGCACTCCCTCTCTCTCGTTGCTAGAATCTCCTAGATTGATCTTGGTGGCACGTAGGAATTTCTTTAAATTATTGCTACGTTCCCAACATCGAAATCATGGGTTTGGGCTACACCATCACCCTCATCCTCGAGAATCATATTGTGCAGAATAACACAACATGTCATCAGCTGCCGCAAAGTTTTCGATTCCTACATCATTGCAGCGCTCCGCACAATTCCCCAACGAGCTTGAAGCACACCAAATGCCCTCTCCACGTCCTTCCTAGCCACTTCCTGCATTATTGCAAAGTGGATCTGTTTATTGCCACACGGCTCGGATATGGTCTTCACAAATGCCGCCCATTGAGGATAGGTACCATCGGCAAGATAGTACCCCATGTTGTAGCCCCAACCGTTGATGGTGTAGTTGCACGGCGGTGATTCCCCATTGCAAAGCCTACTGGACACCGGAGATTGTTGAAGCACATTGATGTCGTTGTGAGAACCGGGTATTCCAAAGAAAGCATGCCAAATCCATAAGTCATGTGATGCCACCGCTTCTAGTATGATGGTAGCCTCTCTGGTGTGACCTTGATACATTCCCAGCAGACCTTTGGGGCAGTTTTTCCATTGCCAATGCATGCAATCAATTGATCCGAGCATTCCTGGAAACCCCCTTGCCTCTCCAATAGCCAACAACTTCTCCGTGTCATGCACATTTGGTTCTATGAGATACTATGATCCAAACACCTCAACCACGACGCGGGCAAATTTGACAGTAGTCTTGAGGCACGTGCTCTCCCCCATCCTGACCATCTCACCAACGGCGTCTGCAGCAGTACCAAGTGCAAGGATCCTCAGAGCAGCCGTGCACTTCTGCTTGGGCGAGAAAGAGAGTTGGCCGCATCAATCCTTTCTCAGCTTGAAGTAGTCGCCGTGTGCCTCCACTCCCTCCACAATGCGCAAAACAATGGTTTCCGCATGTGAAAATGGCGATGAAACCATGGATCATCCGGAAAAGCAGGTGTGGGAGCAAAGTAGTCATTGTTTAGTAACTTTGCTCCGGACACTCTATCCCGGTTGATCACTCCTCTCCCTTTGATTAAGCCCTTGAAGTTGAGAATATGGTCCACTTGCCGGTCCATTTTCTTTTGCATGGTCATGAGCATGATCATGTCCACTTCTTCATCCGAATTCGACGAATCGAAGAACTCATCTTGATTCATGGGTCAAGCTCCGATGATCCGTACTCCTCGTCCGACGGAGCATCGGAATCCATCATTTACCTAAAAAAATCACCATAATTCCGGTCGGTCAATGTGTCGAACACATCAAGCGCAAGGTGGAGCCGAAGAGTTGCCGGACATACCACGGTGGTGTCCGGGCCGGCGACAACGTCCCCCGTGGCGAGGACGGGAGCGCTCTTCCGGAGCTGGCGGCGGAGCTGCGAGTCGGACGACGCGGAGGAGAAAGAACAGAGGAGAGAGCAAATGGATCCGACAGCTCGGGGGGAGGGGGGATTTAGTGCAATTTGGGGTGGGGTCGGTTGTCGGATCCGACGTGACGGGCATGCCCGGGCGCCCCCATATCCGCCCCATATTTGGGCTGGATATGAGGGGTGCCGGTCAGCCCGGACGTTTGAGAGGCCTGCTAGGTCAAAAAATCATGACCGGACGGCCTGTCCGGACGTTTGAAACGGGTTTGAGAGGTCTAGTTGTAGATGCTCTAATAAGGCGCAGATGAAACAAAAGATGTAGTACTTGTCATGCTCTTATGTGTCAAAATCAATGGAGCGTGGAGACGATGGCACCGGTGCTTTGTAAAGAACACCTATCGTGTGTTCAATGAGGACAAGGACGCCAATACTCGTGGAGCACGCTGAGCCAGAATCATGTCCTCCATTTGACACGTGGACCTATCGCATAATCACACGATGCAGCGAATGTACGGCCCCACTGCCGGCCACCTCGTCCTCACCAGCTACCAACCCAGCTGGAGCCTGCACTGGCCCCCAGTATTCAATCTCGACAGATCAGATCACACCAGGCTCGCAAACCACACACATAAATAATTTCCTTACCGCCACTAGGCAAGCCAGCCACGATCCCTCCAGTCCACTCCAGCCCTCGCCGGTCGCCGCCACGACCGATCCCGCCATGGCGACGGCGCCGCCGTCGCGGCTCCTCCTCCTCGCCCTGCTCTCCTGCCTGAGCCTCATCTCCGCCGCCCCGTCGCTCCGGCCGCTCCCGCGCGCCGCCGCCGACGACGGCCTCGCGCGGGCCACCGGCAGCCCCTCGTCGCCTTCGGGGCGAGGCGTGGGCGCGCGGACGTGCTGGTACACGGTGCAGATCAAGACGAGCTGCTCGTCCCCGGCGCGCACGTCGGACGCGATCAGCCTGGCGTTCGGGGACGTGTACCGCGACGAGGTGTACGCGGCGCGGCTGGGCGGCGCCGCCGGCGCGTTCGACCGGTGCGCCACCGACACGTTCAAGATCGGCGGGCCCTGCGGGTACGGCGCCTGCTACCTCTACCTCCGCCGCGCCGGCCGCACCGGGTGGACGCCCGAGTGGGTGAGGGTGTACGAGCCCACCGCCCCCAGCGCGCCCTCCACCTTCCGCTACGGCGACCCGCTCCCCAACAACGTCTGGTACGGCTTCAACCGCTGCCCGCGCCTCGCCTCCTCCACCTCCACCTCGTCGTCGTCTCCTTCCTCTGGCGCTGGTGCTGCGCAGGCGATGTAGCCATGGTCGGAGCAGGTCGTGCGGCTCGTGTATGTATGATGGTTTGTGGATCGAGTACTACATGTGGATTCATTTCTGCTGTGCGTGAGTGATTGCGGCGTGCGCCTGTAATAATCCCGATCGAGATGAAATGCTATATGGTACCACGAATAAAACCTCTCTGTTTTTTGGAATCATCCATTGTACCCCCCGACATTGGCATGCACCTGCGATGTTGCTACCATTCGACTTGTTTCATCGCGTGAACCATCAAAGCATATGCTTCGCATGAATGTCAACGGATCCACGGCGACGGCGTACACGATGCCAATGATCGATCTGGATCCGCTTCCAAGTCAACAGTCTGTTTGGAGAGGGGAAGACATCCTGCGATGCCACAAAAGTCAAATTTACATGTTTCAAGAAAGGAAAAACGATTCTAACCAGCCGACACGCCGAGTCTTCCGCCGGTCGCGCGCGGGTCGTTAGATCCATCCCGATCCAAAGGACCTCGTCGCGCCACGCCCCCGCCCCACCCACCGCGAAATCACCCCAGATGCTTCTAGCATGAGTTTTGTTGCAACAACTGTAGAAAGGGTGCGACTTTCATTTCACAATGAGAGAGAGAGAGAGGAGCGACCAGAGGGTGACGACTTTGGCAACGGCTGGAGATAGGGAGCGGCATCCCTGAGGGAGTCCTGGACTGGGGGGAGGGGTCCTCGGGGTGACGGCTCATCTCACATCGGCCGGACTGTTGGGCCACATTGTGTCCGGACCAAAGACCTTTGTGCCTTGGTGTGTACCCCAAGTTAAGGTAGAAGATATGAAGTTTCCTTGATGTAACCGATTATCTATAAACCCTAGTATCCCTGGTGTCTATATATACCAGGAGTTTTAGTCCATAGAGGCTAGGAGAACAATCACCATCCTACTAGCTAGGGTTTATGTGATGCTCCGAGTCCGATGCGCCAGGTGTCTTCCAGTTATTCGCTGTTGTTGCCATGTCATTTATTTGCGTGTTGCATTTTGTCATGTCATCATCCGCATTGCAACCGCATGTTTTCCAAACTCGCGTCCGTCCCGGTCTCCCCGTTCCTTCTGTTGTTCGTTCTGAGCCAAGACACACTTGCACGCGCCCGCGGCACGTCCGAAATAGTATTTTTATAAGTGGCCGGGAAATGTTCCCGGAATCGGTTGAAAGTTGGCATGCGGTGTTTTTATGTTGTCAGTAGGCAGCCTGCCAAGTTTCACCGCATTCGGAGTTTGTTTGATGCCCCAACAGATAACTATAGCGATAATATAGTTGGTCAAACGTCGGACATTTCCGGTCTCCGGAAATAGTCACAGGACTGCACTCCTTCCCCTCTCATCTCAGCCCAACCCTCTCTACAATACTCACACCCCTCGCGCGCGTCCGAAAGCTTTCCCGGACCCGACCCGCTCAGTCATCACCGATGATTCCAGATCATCCCCTAACATCTATAAAATATCTTCGTTTTCTTAATTGGACTTCCTAACCTCTTTATTCTCGCCCGTCCGATTACGATCGGAGGGACCGAATAGCCCTAAGCTAACCCTTCCTATATATATAGGTCCAAACCCTAGTCTAGGCAGTCCCATCCATCCAATCCCTTACCCGCCGCCGCCACTCTCTCTCTCTTGGGATCCTCCCAGATCCCCTCCTCACAAACCCACGCACAGCCAGCCACCTTCCCAGATCCATGAACCATCCACCCATCTGGAGCCGTCAGATCGGCATCCAATGGCTCATGTGCCCCAGTTCGTCTGATCCAACAGCCCCGATCCAGCCTCCCAGCACAGCCATGCTCGAGCGCTCCCGAGGCCGAGCTCCTCCAACCTCGCGACCCCGCGGCCCCCGGCGAACCTCGCCGCCGGCAACCACCACCACCAGCCAACAAGATGAGCACCTGCCGCGCCCTTCCTCCCCTGCTCCTTTCCCTTCCTTCTTTTCCCTCTCTCTCTTACGCGTTCAAGCTCTCTCTTTGTTCTCTTCTTCACAGGGAACCGAGCCTCCATGGCGCCGCCACCTCGTCCCCGTCGTCCTTCATCTCGTCGCCGCCCCGTGCCCATGTCGCCACCGCCGCTGACCTGCTCGCCTCCTCTGCTTCGCCCTTGCGCGAGGAGGACGACCTAGCGCCAAGTTCCTCTTCGACCCCCTCATGCGGACCCCGACGCCACCTCTTTCTGCCGTCGCCGGCAACCAGCAGGTCAGGTCGCCGTGCCCTGCCTCCTCTTCTTCGCGTTCTGCTTCTTCCCGCCGTCTTCTCTCCGTCGTTCTCTCTGTTGTTTTTCTTCAGGTAACAGCAACCTACATGGCCTCGCCTCTTCTTCGAGCAGCGCCATCGCCGGAGTTCCTCGTCGCCGGGACCCCGACCCTCGGACTACCCGAATCCGCCGCGCCCGCTGGTCCCTACCCTTGTATCGTGCCCCTGCTTCCATCTCCGTCGCTGCCGGCTGCATCGAGCAGCAGCAGCGAGCGCGTCGCTCGGCCGTGTCCTGCTCGCGTTAACCATGCCTCGGCCCGGCTCTCCAGATCCGGCCCAAGCCGCTCCCCTCGCCCGGCCTGCCTGCCTTTCCACCGACCTGGGCTTCAGCCCGTGGTGAGCAGCCCAGCCGATCCAGATTTCGGCCCGTGATGTGTTTTTTCGTGGACGAATTTGCTAATTGTCCCGAGACTGCCTGTTTTACAGAAAACCCTTCGCACTGCATGCATTTAATAACTCACAAACCATGCATCATATTAAAATGACTTATATATGTAAAATGCTTAGAATTTTGTGTAGATTCATATTATGCAACTTTCATCCATGTTAAAATTGTTAAAAATATTGTTTGTTTAATTTTGCATAAATGCCATGTTAAAATGGCTTAATTCATAACTAGATAACTGTAACTCGGATTTTAATAAACTTTATATGTAAATGGGGTAGAAAAATGCCTAGTTTAACATGGTGCACTCATCTTGCATGTTTAACAACTCTAAAATATGGTTTAGGGCAGAAAAGTACCAACCTTAAGATATGCACATGGGGATTTTCTGGAATTGTTGTTTGTTGTTTCGGCCTCATTTAAACTTGCCTAAATTGATAGTTTTTATATGCTTCACCCCTTGCCATGTTTAATAACATTTAATATTGTTGGATACATAAACGAGAGAGAACTAAGTAATTGAATATGATGTTTCGTCAATATGTAACTTATTGCATATTGAGCTCCACTTAATTTATAGTATTGTTTGTCCACTTTGCCATGCCATGTTTCATTAAATCGGACATGCATCATACTTGGTTGTGCATCATGCCATGTTTATGTGATGGTTGTTTACTATGTTGCTTCCTTCTTTCCGGGTTGCTTCTCTCGTTAGCTTCGGTTTCGTTTCGGAGTTGTGAGGATTTGTTCGACTATGTCTGTTTGTCTTCTTCATGGACTCGTTCTTCTTCCTTGCGGGATCTCAGGCAAGATGATCATACCCTCGAAAGCACTTCTATCTTTGCTTGCTAGTTGTTCGCTCTATCGCTATGTCGCGCTACCTACCACTTGTTATATCATGCCTCTCACATTGCCATGTCAAGCCTCTAACCCAGCTTCCTAGCAAAGCATTATTTGGCTATGTTACCGCTTTGCTCAGCCCCTCTTATAGCGTTGCTAGTTGCAGGTGAAGTTGAAGTTTGTTCCATGTTGAAACATGGATATGTTGGGATATCACAATATCTCTTATTTAATTAATGCATCTATATACTTGGTAAAGGATGGAAGGCTCTGCCTTATGCCTGGTGTTTTGTTCCACTATTGCCGCCCTAGTTTTCGTCATACCGGTGTTATGTTCCTTGATTTTGCGCCCCTAACACGATGGGGGGTATGGGACCCTCTTGACAGTTCGCTTTGAATAAAACTCCTCCAGCAAGGCCCAACCTTGGTTTTACATTTGCCTAACAACCTATTGCTTTTCCCTTGGGAGTCGCACTCCCGAGGGTCATCTTTATTTTAACCCCCCGGGCCAGTGCTTCTCTAAGTGTTGGTCTGAAACGGACAGCCTGCGGGACCACCTCGGTGAAACTTGAGGGCTGGTTTTACTCGTAGCTTGTCCCATCTGGTCTGCCCTGAGAACGAGATATGTGCAGCTCCTATCGGGATTTGTCGGCATAGTCGGGCGGTCTTGCTGGTTTAGTTTTACCATTGTCGAAATGTCTTGTGCACCGAGTCTGATCGGGTGTCCCGCGATGGAGGATTGTCTTCGCGGATCGTGAGCTTGTGATGGGCTAAGTTGGGACACCCCTGCAGGGTATAAACTTTCGAAAGACGTGCCCACGGTTATGTGGCAGATGGGAATTTGTTAATATGCGGTTGTAGAGAACTTGACACTTGACTTAATTAAAATGCATCAACCATGTGTGTAGCCGTGATGGTCTCTTTTCGGCGGAGTCCGGGAAGTGAACACGGTATTGTGTTATGTATGAATGTAAGTAGTTTCAGGATCACTTCTTGATCACTTCTAGCTTCTTGACCGTTGCGTTGCTTCTCTTCTCGCTCTTATTTGCGTATGTTAGCCACCATACTTGCTTAGTGCTTGCTGCAGCTCCACCTCATTACCTTATCCTACCCATCATCTTAAATAGTCTTGATCTCACGGGGGTGAGATTGCTGAGTCCTCGTGACTCACGGATACTTCCAAACAATTGCAGGTGCCAATGATGCCAATGCAGGCGATGCAACCGAGCTCAAGTGGGAGCTCGATGAAGATCTTGGTCGTTGTCGTCTTTTCCGGTTGATCAGTAGTGGAGCCCAGTTGGGACGATCGGGGATCTAGCATTTGGGGTTGTCTTCTTTTATTTTGGTTCCATAGTCGGACCTTGATTGTACTCTCGATGATGTATGTTTACTTGTTATTTGTGTGAAGTGGCGATTTTAAGCCAACTCTTTATCCCTATCTTATTCAGTACATGGAATTGTGTGAAGATTACCCCTCTTGCGACAAAACCACCATGCGGTTATGCCTCCAAGTCGTGCCTCGACACGTGGGAGATATAGCCGCATCGTGGGCGTTACAGTTTAGTTCCTCTGATCCCGAGGTAGATCAACTCTGTAACTCTCATATACACAAGCAATATAATCAAGTAGGACGTAGGGTATTACCTCCTACAGAGGGCCCGAACCTGGGTAAATACCGTGCTCTGCGTCCCTTGTTCCCCATAGATTCAAGATCCACAGTTCGAGACCCCCTAACCGAGATCCGCCAGTTCTGACACCAACATTGATGCTTTCATTGAGAGTTCCGTTGTCGGATCGACGGAAGGATCGATGGCCACCGATGCCAGGGACGTCTCATCCCCTGGCTGGGCTCTTGCGCCCGGTGACGTTAAGACGCATACTAATCCATCCAGTCCCCTTGGCCAGCATGGAAGTTTCACCCTCGGACAGAGAATCAGGTTTGGGAGCCTAGAGTTCACCGCTGATCGTCAAGGAGACCTTACTCTTGCTAAGCCATCATCTCCCCTCTGACCCCGACGCTTTGACTTTGTAGGCGAAGACCGATGATATACGAAATCTGGCCCTAGACCCAGATTCCGCCAATTCGTAGGCCGAACACCGTCCGGACACTGTCTCGAACAAATTCGGACCGGCCTCACTTCGAATCAGCCCAGAATACTCGGGAAGCATGGACCTCGGGGACCTCTCTAAAGGAAATATGCCCTAGATACAATAATAAAGTTGTTATTTATATTTCCTTATATCATGATAAATGTTTATTATTCATGCTAGAATTGTATTAACTGAAAACTTAGTACTTGTGTGAATACATAGACAAAATAGAGTGTCCCTAGTATGCCTCTACTTGACTAGCTCGTTAATCAAAGATGGTTAAGTTTCCTGACCATAGACATGTGTTGTCATTTGATGAACGGGATCACATCATTAGAGAATGATGTGATGGACAAGACCCATCCGTTAGCTTAGCATAATGATCGTTAAGTTTTACTGCTATTGCTTTCTTCATGACTTATACATATTCCTCTGACTATGAGATTATGCAACTCCCGAATACCGGAGGAACACCTTGTGTGCTATCAAACGTCACAACATAACTGGGTGATTATAAAGTTGCTCTATAGGTGTCTCCGAAGGTGTTTGTTGGGTTGGCATAGATCAAGATCAGGATTAGTCACTCCGAGTATCGGAGAGGTATCTCTGGGCCCTCTCTGTAATGCACATCACTATAAGACTTGCAAGCAATGTGACTAATGAGTTAGTTGCGGGATGATGTATTACAGAATGAGTAAAGAGACTTGCTGGTAAATAGATTGAACTAGGTATGAAGATACCGACAATCTAATCTCGGGTAAGTAACATATCGATGACAAAGGGATAACGTATGTTCTTATTGCGGTTTGACCGATAAAGATCTTCATAGAATATGTAGGAACCAATATGGGCATCCAGGTTCTGCTATTGGTTATTGACCGGAGATGTGTCTCGGTCATGTCTACATAGTGCTCGAACCCGTAGGTCTGCACGCTTAATGTTCGATGATGATTTGTATTATGAGTTATGTGTTTTGGTGACTGAAGTTTGTTCGGAGTCCTGGATAAGATCACGGACATGACGAGGAGTCTCAAAATGGTCGAGAGGTAAAGATTCATATATTGGAAGGTTATATACGGACACCGGAATGGTTCCGAAGAGGTTCGAGGATTTTTTGGAGTACCGGGAGGTTACCGGAACCCCCCGGGAAAGTTAATGGGCCTCATGGGCCATAGTGGAGAGGAGGAGGCAGGCCACGGGAGGTGCCCCCCCCCCCAAGCCAATCCGAATTGGACAATGGGTGGGGGCGCGCCCCCCCCCCCCATTCCTTCTCCCTCTCCACCTCTTTCCCCTTCCCCCCTCTTCGTTGGAAGGAAGGGGGGGAGCCGACTAGGACTAGGAGTACTAGTGGGCCTCCCCCCACTTGGTGCGCCCCCTAGGGCCGGCCGACCTCCCCTCTCCTCCTTTATATACGGGGGCGGGGGGCACCCTAAAGACACATCAATTGTTCTCTTAGCCGTGTGCGGTGCCCCCTCCACAGTTTACTCCTCCGGTCAAAGCATCGTAGTGCTTAGGCGAAGCCCTGCGTGGATCACATCACCATCACCGTCACCACGCCGTCGTGCTGACGGAACTCTCCCTTGACCCTCTGCTGGATCAAGAGTTTGAGGGACGTCATCGAGCTGAACGTGTGCTGAACTCAGAGGTGTCGTACGCTCGGTACTAGATCAGTTGGATCGTGAAGACGTTTAACTACATCAACCGCATTAACCTAATGCTTCCGCTTTCGGTCTACGAGGGTACGTGGTTGCTATGAATCTCCTATATAGATCTTGCGTGATCATAGGATTTCTTTTTGAAATTGCATGCTACGTTCCCCAACACTCATGTCCGCAAACAATCTTTAGATCGGATCCGGGCCATGGGAGTCTCCGACGGTCAATCCTCGGTCTATGACTGGATTGGGCTCAAACCTGGCAACATGGAAATTCACACCCCGCCCATCACGCACTTCGTTGCCACCATTGAAGAATTTGCCGAAGGATCGCTATCGCCGAAGCTCACAACAAGTTACATCCGGATCAACGATCGGGCTTCAAGCCTCGAAGAAGGTCCAGAGCCAAACTCTGATCTAAAACATGACCCTAAGTCTCTGATGCCGCCCGCTGATAGTACGGATGCCGGACCCAACACGTCATGTGCTTCAGGGGTCGCGGATACTACCACCAGAGTTCCGGAGACGCAACTCGGGGCAATACGGAATTTCCTCCCACCCAGCACCCATGTCGCGTACTCCCCAGACAATTTGGGTCCTCCAAACATCTGGGATTTGATGTACGTGAAGCAGCATCCTAGAGAGACGGTCCATCACTACTGGGCTAGATTCCTCTTGGTAAAATAAAAAAATCACAAGCTATCGTGACCAAGACATAATTGTGGCCTTTCGGTCAAACTGTCGAGACGAAGGGATTTTAAATGCCCTCGCCCATCGACGCGTGCAAAGCCTCACCAAATTACCAGACCTGGTAAACAAATATTGCGCCATGGAGAGCACCTGGAAGGAACAACAAATGCACGTGGAGTCAAACCACGCCGAACAGTAAAGTGCAATCCGGGACAAGCATACATATGCATGACGGTCGCTTGAGGATGAGCTTGCCAAAAAAGAAACAGATCCCTCACCAGACCTAGATCGGTCCTGGACGAGCTATTGGATAAGCCATGTCCCATACACTCGGCCCTGTTAAACACACAAATCCAACTCACAGGCTTCGAGCTTGTTGGGTGATTAGACAGGCCACCAAGAGCGACGAAGCTATAATCCACCTTTGAACTCCGAGTAGGGGATCAAACACACCTCCATTCAATGACAATACACTACAAAAAAATACACTTCCGTGATGATACGTGTTTGTCACAGTAGGTCATGTTTTCTGTCATGCATGTACATTCATGACGATTTTATGACAGAATCAAGATAGTCATACATGTGCTATCGTAGAAGTGTTCCATGACATTACCAAAATTATCATCACGAAAGTGTCCACTTCCATGATGATAAATCGCGCGTCACAGAAGTGCTTTCGTCAAGGGTCACCGACACGTGGCATCCACCGTAACGGAACGCCGTTAAGCTATCGGGTCCGGTTTTGGATCCGATAAACCGTTAACAGCCCGGACCAATGGGGATTTTCCACGTGTAAAATCATCATTGGCTGGAGGAAACACGTGTCGGCTCACCGTTGGGACAGATGTCATCCACTCATTGGACCCAAGGCGCCTATGATACGTCGACACGTGGCACGACCCAACAGAGGCGCATTCCTGTGAAAAGGCCTGCCCATTTGACTTGGTCAAAAGGTGGCGGGCTGGCCCACGGAAAGCCTGTTAACGACATGTTCGCATATAGCCCATTTACAACCTGCTAACTCACGGCCCGTTACGGCCTACCGGAATTAGGCCCAGTAGCGTCATCTGGGGCGTCCAATATGATTCCAGCCCGTTTTAACTTCCGGCCCATGTATGGCCCATGACGTATTTCGGCCCATGTATGGCCCATGACGTATGAGTCTCTTTGTAACTCTTGGCCCATTAATGGCCCGTGGTGAAACTGGCCCGTAATGAACAGTGTATCGCTTTATAGCCATTAGCGGCCCATTATTCCATTGGGTCGTTTCTAGCCCGTGTTACCTTTCGGCCTTCTCAGGGCCCATTTATTCTTGGGCTCATTTCCAACATTCGGTTACTTACGGCCCATTACTGGCCTTTTCTGCTTGTGGGCCAAATTCAGCCCATGGATACAGTCGGCCCGTTTTTGGTCCGTTAATTTGTTGGGCCATTTTCATAGCATCATCAAATACGGCCTATTAACGGCCCATTATGGTCAGCCCATAAAACGTATGATTTCCACTCTAGCCCGTTTACGGCCCCTTATACGGCCCGTACAAGGCCCATAGATGAGACGGCCCGTAGAAGGGCCATGGATCCTACGGGACGTAGAAGGCCCATTGACCCGATGGCCCATAGAAGGCCCATGGATCCGATGGCCCATAGAAGGCCCATGGATCCGACGGCCCATAGAAGGCCCATGGATCCGACAGCCGATAGAAGGCCCATGGATCCGACAGCCCATAGAAGACCCACGGATCCGACGGCCATAGAAGGCCATGGATCGTCCATCCCGTAGATGGCCCATGGATCGTAGGCCTGTGGAGGGCCATGGTCACTACAACGTTTGGGCGAGTTGGCCCCCGTTTGAACGATATAGCATATTCAAAGAATTATCCTACTCTATACTATCACCTCTAAAAACATACACTATACAATAAAGAGACTAAGGCATAGAAACATAGAATAATCCTACACTATACAATAAAGAAATTACAGCCGATTATACCCACTGGCATTACGGTTCGGCACCAGTGATAATAAAGCATACACAAACAACAAATTACATACACTGGGCAAATACAGCTCATACATCATGGACGCGCATCAACATAACTTACCATTTGAACTATAATCTCTTCAGAAAATAGGATTGGCCAGATTTAGATAGCACAAATTTCAGTCTGCAAAATCTCCAATTCCTTCATTGTTACCTCAGTGTCTTGTTTCATTTTTGACTCCTGCATCTAATACCTGCATGTCCAGACTCAACTTGTTGATTGTACGTTGAGAATCATGTACACATTGTCTTGCCACCTCTAGTTGATGCTCGAGAACATCAGCACATTCCAATTCCAATCCATAATCATTCGGTAACAACCCTGCCGCACTGCTCACAGATCTTTGTGTTGATGTCACTTCATCCTGAAATATAGTTACAACAGTGAAGCGAGGAAGACAGACTATTTTGTACATGGCAAAATAGGACTAACAATAATGCTACACGTCATGAATCATAAGCAGGTGATATTTTAAAAATTATAAAAAAGGTAGTCTGTGCAGCCTGCATACAGAAATCTCTCTTAGCTCACCAGAGGAGCATGATGTTGGGGCCCAATCCAAAACACAGACATGTTACAAATTTAGACAGCACATTGCGTAGAAGTAAGCAAGCAGTTGGCCATTCTATAGCTCAATTAAAGTCTTAGGGAGCATAATGAACAGCAGAGGGTTTCATACAAACATACTACAACAAGCAAAACTATGCAATCATTAGCCTAGTATAAACTAGATTGTGAGCCTCATGCAATAATAGTTGGTTAATAGACTTCAAAGCTTCAGGCACACTTCGGCAGAGTAATTACTTGGTAAGGCCTTTAATTATGTCAACTAATAGTTATACAAGTACCTAACATCAGACATCATTCTTTGGGCATCTCATTAACCGAGCACAAATAAAGCAATTAAACAGAGCAATATGCCCGAAACAAACAAGGAATTGAACTGTTGAGTTGGATACAGTGACTTACCTTAACAGGTTGAAGAGGCTCAGCGCAACTCCTACTTCTCTTGCAAGGCTCCTTCCTAACATCTTGTACTTGGAAATACTCAATCTTATCCTCATTGCACCCCCTCTGCAAGGTGACACAAACTAGTTAGTCGTCTCCTTGGAAGATAAATATGCATACTTTCCATTCTGTGAACACAAAAGGATGAGACTATAACAAAACAACACCACATAATGAAATATGCCGCATCTCTTGCACTTGCACATAATGAAATGAGCATTTACTATGTCTGCACTATGTAAAAACTAGGCATACCTTCGAACTGGATCTCCAGGTACTCTTGGAGGGCCTACTTTAGTGTACAACCAAACCTTTATGTCACCTATGAGTTAGAAAAGGCCCCACTACAGCAGCCCTTAGTGTTTAAATCATTGACAAGCTCTGTTAGAGTGTTAGGTCAAGAACTTCAAGTAATCAAAGTAAACAGTCCTAGTATGGCTGGCTGATGCAAACAAGCAATTGAACAGATGTGTGAGCAAATCTTACATATCAAGAAAAGAAGCAAAGAAGGAGGCTTAAAGACCATCACTTGACTGACCAGATTTAAGGGGCATTTAAACATCATGTGCAACATATGAACTAACATGAACATTGCATATTCCATATTCTACAATGGAATGCACATATATTAGGTTATGCCCTGTATGATGATGCCTAAATGTACACTATAGCAGGCAGGAGTGATTCATCATTGCATGCACAATTGAATTGCAGGTTAAGGGCCAGTTCTATTCTGCCTTTTCAGAGCTTATTGTCAAAATAAGCCATAAAAGATGTAAAGAAGTCATTTTTGAGTTATGGTCTTGGGCTTAACTAATTTCGCTTTGGAGGGGGGTATTTCGGGTAGAACCTCACAAAAAATTTAAGGGAAGGGGAATAGTGAAATGACTCTGTTGTCTGCCTATATTACACTCAAAATGCAACTGCTGATGCCCGCATCACACCTAACCCTCAAGTAAAAATGAACACACAAGCGTTCATTGCCCTGCCCGCTTGTATATCCTCTCCCCTTTCCCTCTACCTTGATCCCCTGCCTAAAACACTAGGGTTCCTCCAGCGAGCCGTAGCTAGTGGTCCCATCTGGCCTGGTCCTCGATGATGCTCTGTCCAGCTAGGCTACATGGCTGGTGGGTAGGGGCAAATCTCCCTGGCTGCTCCTCCCTCGGGTGTCGCCCCTCATTCTCATGGTCTCCAGCAGCCACTCCACTATGGTTCGTCCAACGCACTACTCCGGCAGGCGCTGCACAACTACGGCTGATGCCCCACTGCGACAGAAGGCACCTTATTCCCCCTCCCCCCTCCTAGGCCGTGGCCTTGAGGTGCTGTTGAAGGATGAGCTCATCCAACAAGGTGAGGATCTCCTCTGAATTTTTGCCAAATTTTCATTCTGATCCACTATACGATGAATTTCTATGAGCTGCTCCTGCCGCTGCTATATGATGAATTGCTATGAGCTACTGATGCTATATGATGAATTGCTATGAGCTGCCGCTGCTGCTATATGATGAATTGCTATGAGCTACTGCTGCTGCTATACGATGAGTTGCTATAAGCTGCTCTTGCTGCTGCTGTATGATGAATTGCTATGAGCTGCTCCTGCTGATACTATACGATGAATTGCTATGAGCTGCTCATGCTGCTGCTATATGATGAATTGCTATGAGCCGCTCCTGCTGCTGCTATATGATGAATTGCTATGAGTTGCTCCTGCTGCTGCTATATGATGAATTGCTATGAGCTGCTCCTGCCGCTGCTATATGATGAATTGCTATGAGCTGCTGCTGGTATATGATGAATTGCACACTACTGCTGCTGCTGTATGATGAGTTGCTATGAGCTGCTGCTGCTATATGATGCTTTCAGGTGGTGTTGCTATATGATAATAACCAGCCACTTGGACCATCGAATTTCAATAAATAATTGTTCTTCATTTAAATGTGGGTCATGCGTTCTTCGTTTAAATTAGGCAATGGGATCTCTATGGAAAACATTGACCAAAGTAGATTGTGCCAACTAGATGATATCTTTGTATTTGCATTTTGAGCAAATAGTGATGGTCTGTTTTCCTATCATATTAATTACTGCACTGGGTTCAATTTTGTGATGTTTGCAAGTCAAATTAATTTTCATATGGGCATCAAAATGAAAAAATATAATGCAATCTAGACTTTTCACTGATCATACCAAAGATAAGCTGAAACCGCAATGAAAAGAACTGGTTGGCTTATTACATGGAGCTTATATTCACAGGTGCTTAGTTTCTTAGGATAACTCGTAATAACTGTCCCTAAGAAACTTGGCCAATAGAACTGACAAACAAATAACATGTCACGATGATTGCAATGGAGGAGTGACGTACCATAGCACACTGTATAGGCTCACCACTGGCTCTCCTTTTTTGCGATGTTCCATGAAATTGCCACATACATCTTGTACTTTTTCATTGTGTAACCCTATCTGCAAGTTGACATGGCTAATTTTAGATATCTCTACATGATAATACATTGCATATCCCTTGCGCATATTTAAACCACCAATTAATGATTGTGTGCGTAGCATAAACTAGCCATGACTCTGTGTGCTGGACTAGCAGGCACTCTAAGGGAGCCTAATGTAGTGCACTGTAATTCCTACATGCCACCTACGATTTTGTGTAATGTACTGCCTCTGTTCCTAAATATATTTCTATGTAGAGATTCCAGCATGGACCACATACATATGTATATAGATGCATTTTCGAGTGTAGATTCATTCATTTTGCTCCGTATGTAGCCTATAGTGGAATCTCTAGAAAGACTTATATTTAGGAACGAAGGTACGAGGTAGTATCATGTATGACATCTACATATCTAATTTAGCAGCTAGTAGTAGAAATCATTGTCTGCACAAAGGGATTACTGGTCAAAAATCCTAGCAAAGCACGCTGGCAGGCACAAAACAATACAAGAGAGAGATGCGCTTACAAGATCATAGCAATGCCTCGGTCCAGGATCTTGGTTGGCCAAGCTGTTAGATCTAGAAGAAACATCATCCTTGTAGTTTTTGCCAGCTGCATAACAGGTAACAACAACCTGTTAGTATATTTGAAGTACATCAGGCAGGTGATGCTGGACGGGTTTAAAGGCAGCAAGTACCTAGGACGTGGCGGGTGCTTGGCATCTTGCCAGACGGTGGGAATCAGGTTTGAAACTTCAAGGGTGATGACTATGTGCTGGCTGTCGGGGTCCGCTAAGGAGATCTTGAACCGTCGAGTAGGGTGTTTGTGGAGCGGCTCCGGTAGGGTGGACTACGGTGTGGGCGAAGCGGATCTGTGGCCGTGGACGAGGGCGTAGGTGAAGTTTCTCCGGTGGTTGGGTTAAGGATGGTGTCAACGATGCGGATCTGCGGCCGTGGATGGGGCGTCAGAAGCTGCTCCGGTAGGTTGGATGAGGGTGCGAGGAAGCGGATCTGAGGCTGTGGACTTGTGAGTTGGCAAAGCGTCCCCAGTAGGGTTGAGAATGATATAGGCGAAGCTACTACGTTGGGGTTGACGATGGTGTCGGCGAAGCGGCTCCAGTAGGGTTGAGGAAGGTGTCGGCGAAGAGGATCAGAGGCCGTCGACGGGGGCGTCAGTGGGGCGGCTCCGGGGGGTGTGGACGAAGCGTCTCCGGTGGGGAGTATGAATGAGCTGCTGCAGATGCGCTATGGTTGACGAGAGTACCGACGAAGCAGATCCGGCGCCGTGGACAAGGCCGGCACTGAATGGGCTGTGGTACAATGGTGGATGAGCAGTCTACTTGTTTCTAGGGGAGGTGGGAGGGGTAGATGCGGCCGCAGAAGCAGATCCAGTGAGGTGGACGCCGCTGGCAGTGAATGGGCTCTGGTATGCCGGTGGATGAGCAGTCTAGGGTATCGAGAGGGGAGGGGTGAAAGGCCGATGAAGTACGGACGACATGATGTGAGATGCTCTGTTGCTGTGGAGTTAGTCGTTTTTGTGGGAGGGGGAGAGGAAATGGGGGTGCCGTGTAGTGGGGGGAACCGGAAGTTACCAAAGCAGCCCCGACCTATTATGTAGATGAGGGCGGTATTGTAACTGTTGGTCTTCGTGAACCAAGGACAGAAGGGGAATTTCGCATGCTAAAGACTAAGGTGGCGGAAATTTTAGAAGGAGGCGGGAGATTTTGCCGCCCGCGGGATCGTTTGTATCCAGTTTCAACTAATTTTGGACTGTGCTAGCGGGAAGGTCATGCGAGACTATGTACACGGGGCACGCGTCAGCAGTTAATAACTGGTGTGAAGTCCACCCCGGAAAAAAGACAATAACTCGGGATGATGCGCCGATAACTTGGACGTTCACACGGGCGCGACCAATCATGCGGGTGTAGTGGCGCGTTCACAAAAAAGGGATCAAACGCTCAACCTATGTATTTCTCGTGTAAATAGATAATTTAGTGCAATTGGTTATTTACTTTAAACATAATGCATTGACGTGTTAGTGTAGAGGCGCACAAAAAGAAATGGATATTGTAGTCCGCTACTTAAAAGTGTTACCTCATATGATTACATAGCCTCCATTTCATAAATTGCGTACCCATTGAATTCATATATGAATATTACATATATTAAATATTACATATATTACTTCATAATAGAACCTTAAATCATCCAAGACTAATGATTTTGAATGCAAGAGTAACAACGGTGCATGTACATGATATCTACATTGGTTGTTTGAAGAAACATCACTATAACTTTAGCATGCACAACTGAAAAGGTTTATTTAAATAGAAAAATGTGATATGTGAGTGTCCAATCTTTATACCGTTGAATCAATATTGTACCTTTGGCCACGATACGAAGTAGATATTGATTTATGTTCAAGCGATGCACGTCCACGATCGCTAGATAGTGATACGTGAATGAATTGTGCAATCTCTCTCACACGCATACATATCTCATTTTCCTGTGGGCATCGGAATCACACACGCGCACTTCCTGTATTTCTCTCCCTCCATCAAGGTTAGAATTCATCTTTCTACCCCATCCTACAAGTCTCTCACACAGAAACACACACGCTCTCTCTGTCGAACACGCCCACCCCTTTAATTCCGCCCACCCACTGCCACTAATGTCTCAAAGTATAATAATGTCTCTCACACATATGCCTAAGGTTAACTTGAGTTCCGGAACCATATGAATACATACAATGGGATTCCAGTAGAGCACCTTTTGTTTTGAGATTTCGCTCTCTCTCTCTATCACACACACACACACACACACACACACACACACACACACACACGCGCGCGCGCGTGCATTCTTTCTTGCTTCATTTTTTCCGACACTTGCATGCACACCGTTTTGTTTATCTTCGTGATGCTTTAAGTATGTGCTACCTCTTGAGCACTTGCGTTGGTTTTCCCTTGAAGAGGAAAGGGTGATGCAGCAAAGTAGCGTAAGTATTTCCCTCAATTTTTGAGAACCAAGGTATCAATCCAGTAGGAGGCCACGCACAAGTCCCTCGCACCTACACAAACAAATAAATCCTCGCAACCAACACGATAAGGGGTTGTCAATCCCTACACGGTCACTTACGAGAGTGAGATCTGATAGATATGATAAGATAATATTTTTGGTATTTTTATGATAAAGAGAAATAAAAGATGCAAGTAAAATAAATGGCAAAGGAAATAACTAAGTATTGGAAGATTAATATGATGGAATATAGACCCGCGGGCCATAGGTTTCACTAGTGGCTTCTCTCAAGAGCATAAGTATTCACGGTGGGTAAACAAATTACTGTTGAGCAATTGACAGAATTGAGCATAGTTATGAGAATATATAGGTATGATCATGTATATAGGCATCATGTCCGAGACAAGTAGACCGACTCCTGCCTGCATCTACTAATATTACTCCACACATCGACCGCTATCCAGCATGCATCTAGAGTATTAAGTTCATAAGAATAGAGTAACGCTTTAAGTAATGTTGACATGATGTAGAGGGATAAACTCATGCAATATGAAATAAACCCCATCTTATTATCCTCGATGGCAACAATACAATACGTGCCTTGCTGCCCCTACTGTCACTAGGAAAGGACACCACAAGATTGAACCCAAAGCTAAGCACTTCTCCCATTGCAAGAAAGATCAATCTAGTAGGCCAAACCAAACTAATAATTCAAAGAGACTTGCAAAGATAACCAATCATACATAAAAGAATCCAGAGAAGATTCAAATATTGTTCATAGATAAACTTGATCATAAACCCACAATTCATCGATCTCAACAAACACACCGCAAAAGAAGATTACATCGAATAGATCTCCAGAAGAGAGGGGGAGAACTTTGTATTGAGATCCAAAAAGAGAGAAGAAGCCATCTAGCTAATAACTATGGACCAGTAGATCTGAGGTAAACTACTCACACTTCATCGGAAGGGCTATGGTGTTGATGTAGAAGCCCTCTGTGATCGATGCCCCCTCCGACGGAGCTCCGGAAAAGGCCCCAAGATGGGATCTCGTGGATACAGAAAGTTACGGTAGTGGAATTAGGGTTTTGGCTCCGTATGTGGTAGTTTGGGGGTACGTAGGTATATATAGGAGGAAGGAGTACGTCGATGGAGCAACAGGGGGCCCACGAGGGTGGAGGGCGCGTCCAGGGGGTAGGCGCGCCCCTACCTCATGGCCTCCTGGTTGATGTCTTGACATAGGGTCCAAGTCCTCTGGATCATGTTCGTTCCGAAAATCACGTTCCCGAAGGTTTCATTCCGTTTGGACTCCGTTTGATATTCTTTTTCTACGAAACCCTAAAATCGGCAAAAATAGCAATTCTGGACTGGGCCTCCGGTTAATAGGTTAGTCCCAAAAACAATATAAAAGTGTATAATAAAGCCCAATAATGTCCAAAACAGAATATAATATAGCATGGAACAATAAAAAATTATACATACGTTGGAGACGTATCAAGCACCCCCAAGCTTAATTCCTGCTCGTCCTCGAGTAGGTAAATGATAAAAAGAGAATTTTTGATGTGGAATGCTACTTGGCATAATTTCAATGTAATTCTTCTTAATTGTGGTATGAATATTCAGATCCGAAAGATTCAAGACAAAAGTTCAATATTGACATAGAAATAATAATACTTTAAGCATACTAACTAAGCAATTATGTCTCTTCAAAATCACATGGCCAAAGAAAGTTATCCCTACAAAATCATATAGTCTGGCTATGCTCTATCTTCACCACACAAAGTATTTAAATCATGCACAACCCCGATGACAAGCCAAGCAATTGTTTTATACTTTTGGTGTTATCAAACTTTTTCAATCTTCACGCAATACATGAGCGTGAGCCATGGACATAACACTTTAGGTGGAATAGAATGGTGGTTGTGGAGGAGAGAAAAAGGGGGAAGATAGTCTCACATCAACTAGGCGTATCAACGGGCTATGGAAATGCCCATCAATAGATATCAATGTGAGTGAGTAGGGATTGCCATGCAACGGATGCACTAGAGCTATAAGTGTATGAAAGCTCAACAAAAGGAACTAAGTGGGTGTGCATCCAACTCGCTTGCTCACGAAGACCTAGGGCATTTTGAGGAAGCTCATCATTGGAATATACAAGCCAAGTTCTATAATGAAAAATTCCCACTAGTATATGAAAGTGATAACATAGGAGACTCTCTATTATGAAGATCATGGTGCTACTTTGAAGCACAAGTGTGGTAAAAGGATAGTAGCATTGTCCCTTCTCTCTTTTTCTCTCATTTTTTATTTGGGCCTTTTTTATGGCCTCTTTTTTTATTATTTGGGCTTCTTTGGCCTCTTTGTTTTTTCGTCCGGAGTCTCATCTCGACTTGTGGGGGAATCATAGTCTCCATCATCCTTTCCTCACTTGGGACAATGCTCTAAAAATGATGATCATCACACTTTTATTTACTTGCAACTCAACAATTACAACTCAATACTTAGAACAAAATATGACTCTATGTGAATGCCTCCGGCGGTGTACCGGGATATGCAATGAATCAAGAGTGACATGTATGAAAGAATTATGAATATTGGCTTTGCCCCAAATACAATGTCAACTACATGATCATGCAAAGCAATATGACAATGATGGAGCGTGTCATAGTGATGGTGGAAAGTTGCATGGCAATATATCTTGGAATGCCTATGGAAATGCCATGATAGGTAGTTATGGTGGCTGATTTGAGGAAGGTATATGCTGGGTGTATGATACCGGCGAAAGGTGCGCGGTATTAGAGAGGCTAGCAATGGTGGAACAAATAAAAGTGCGTATGATCCATGGACTCAACCTTAGTCATAAAGAACTCATATACTTATTGCAAAAATCTACAAGTTATAAAAGCAAAGTATTACGCGCATGCTCCTAGGGGGATATATTGGTAGGAAAAGACCATCGCTCGTCCCCGACCACCACTCATAAGGAAGACAATCAATAAATAAATCATGCTCCGACTTCATCACATAACGGTTCACCATACGTGCATGCTACGAGAATCACAAACTTTAACACAAGTATTTCTCAAATTCACAACTACTCAACTAGCATGACTCTAATATTAGCATCTCCATATCTCAAAACAATTATCAAGTATCAAATTTCTCATAGTATTCAACACACTCATAAGAAAATTTTATTATTAATCTTGAATGCCTAACATAATTAAAGCAAATTACCATGCTGTTTTGTAGGACTCTCAAAATAATCTAAGTGAAGCATGAGAGAACAATAGTTTCTATAAAACAAATCCACCGGCGTGCTCTAAAAGATATAAGTAAAGCACTAGAGCAAAAAACTATATAACTCAAAAGATATAAGTGAAGCACATAGAGTATTCTAACAATATACGAATCATGTGTGTCTCTCTAAAAAGGTGTGTACAGCAAGGATGATTGTGGAAAAATAACAAATAAAGACTCAAATAATACAAGATGCTCCAAGCAAAACACATATCATGTGGTAAATAAAAATATAGCTCCAAGTGAAGTTACCGATGGAAGTAGAGGAAAGAGGGGATGCCTTCCGAGGCATCCCCAAGCTTTGGATTTTAGGTGTCCTTAGATTATCTTGGGGTGCCATGGGCATCCCCAAGCTTAGGCTCTTTCCACTCCTTGTTCCACATTCCATCAAAGCTTTCACCCAAAACTTGAAAACTTCACAACACAAAACTTAAAGTACAAAATCTCGTGAGCTCCGTTAGCGAAACAAAACAAAACACCACTTCAAGGTACTGTAATGAACTCATTCTTTATTTATATTGGTGTTAAACCTACTGTATCCAACTTCTCTATGGTTTATAAACTATTTTACTAGGCATAGATTCATCAAAATAAGCAAACAACACACGAAAAACAGAATCTGTCAAAAACAGAACAGTCTGTAGTAATCTGTAGATAACGCAAGATCTGGAACCCCAAAAATTCTAAAATAAATTGATGAACGTGAGAAATTTATCTATTAATAATATGCAAAAATAATTAACTAAATATCACTTTCCAAATAAAAATGGAAGCAGTTCTTGTGAGCGCTAAAGTTTCTGTTTTTTACAGCAAGATTAAAAAGACTTCCCCCAAATCTTCCCAACGGTTCTACTTGGCACAAATACTAATTAAACACAAAAAACACAACCAAAACAGAGGCTAGATAAATTATTTATTACTAAACAGGAGCAAAAAGCAAGGAATAAAAATAAAATTGGGTTGCCTCCTAACAAGCGCTATCGTTTAACGCCCCTAGCTAGGCATAAAAGCAAGGATAGATCTAGGTGTCTTTGGTTTTAGGGAAGAAAAGTGCAAACTTGCTATCTATGGAATTAATCCTTCTATTTTTATAAAGCACAGGGCTATTAATGGTAGAAGAAAGATTAAGTATGTTACGGAAATTTGTATCTAGGCTAGCCTTCATCTCTTTGATAGATTTGTTTTGGTAAGAGAGCAAAAGAGATGTAGATTCAACGTTCTCACTCATGGGGTGCCCAAATATGGTTTTCATCTTTTCATAAGTGTCTACGGCATCCCCTTAAAGAGAACCTTCTTCAAATATAGAATCTAAGACATGCTTAAAAGAAGAAGGTAGGGCAACATAAAAGCTTTTCAAGTAAATTTCAATTTGGTATTGAGGCACATAGCTAGCCCTAATCCTTAATAGTCTATCCCAAGGATCTTTCAAAGATTCATCAAGTACATAACGAAAAATTCCGGAATCATCTTCATCAAAATTATTAAGATTCTCATTGTTAACCCCGGTAGGTCTTTCCATAGCATCTTTATTTATGAGTTTAGCGAGAATAGAAGGATTGTCCAAAGTACTAAAACTCGGGAGAGAACCCCCAACCCTTTTTGATTCCGACATAGCGGAAGAAAGGTGAGCGGAAAAGAGAAGGCGAATAAAATGGCAAGGTGAAGTGGGGGAGAGGAAAACGAGAGGCAAATGGCAAATAATGTAATGCGGGAGATAAGGGTTTGTGATGGGTACTTGGTGTGTTGACTTTTGCGTAGACCTCCCTGGCAATGGCGCCAGAAATCCTTCTTGCTACCTCTTGAGCACTTACGTTGGTTTTCCCTTGAAGAGGAAAGGGTGATGCAGCAAAGCAGCGTAAGTATTTCCCTCAGCTTTTGAGAACCAAGGTATCAATCCAGTAGGAGGCCACACACGAGTCCCTCGCACCTACACAAACAAAGAAATCCTCGCAACCAACGCGATAAGGGGTTGTCAATCCCTACACGGTCACTTACGAGAGTGAGATCTGATAGATATGATAAGATGATATTTTTGGTATTTTTATGATAAAGAGAAATAGAAGATGCAAGTAAAATAAATGGCAAAGGAAATAAATAAGTATTGGAAGATTAATATGATGGAAGATAGACCCGAGGGCCATAGGTTTCACTAGTGGCTTCTCTCAAGAGCATAAGTATTCACGGTGGGTAAACAAATTACTATTGAGCAATTGACAGAATTGAGCATAGTTATGAGAATATCTAGGTATGATCATGTATATAGGCATCACGTCCGAGACAAGTAGACCAACTCCTGCCTGCATCTACTACTATTACTCCACACATCGACCACTATCCAGCATGCATCTAGAGTATTAAGTTCATAAGAATAGAGTAACGCTTTAAGCAAGATGACATGATGTAGAGGGATAAACTCATGCAATATGAAATAAACCCCATCTTGTTATCCTCGATGGTAACAATACAATACGTGCCTTGTTGCCCCTACTGTCACTGGGAAAGGACACCGCAAGATTGAACCCAAAGCTAAGCACTTCTCCCATTGCAAGAAAGATCAATCTAGTAGGCCAAACCAAACTGATAATTCGAAGAGACTTGCAAAGATAACCAATCATACATAAAAGAATTCAGAGAAGATTCAAATATTGTTCATAGATAAACTTGATCATAAACCCACAATTCGTCGGTCTCAACAAACACACCGCAAAAGAAGATTACATCGAATAGATCTCCACAAGAGAGAGGGGGGACTTTGTATTGAGATCCAAAAAGAGAGAAGAAGCCATCTAGCTAATAACTATGGACCCGTTGGTCTGAGGTAAACTACTCACACTTCATCATAAGGGCTATGGTGTTGATGTAGAGGCCCTCCGTGATCGATGCCCCCTCCGATGGAGCTCCGGAAAAGGCCCCAAGATGGGATCTCGTGGATACAGAAAGTTAAGGCGGTGGAATTAGGGTTTTGGCTCCATATCTGGTAGTTTGGGGGTATGTAGGTATATATAGGAGGAAGGAGTACGTCGTGGAGCAACAGGGGGCCCACGAGGGTGGAGGGCGCGCCCAGGAGGGGTAGGCGCGCCCCCTACCTCGTGGCTTCCTGGTTGATTTCTTGACGTAGGGTCCAAGTCCTCTGGATCATGTTCGTTCCGAAAATCATGTTCCCGAAGGTTTCATTCCATTTGGACTCCGTTTGATATTCTTTTTCTGCGAAACCCTAAAATAGGCAAAAAACAACAATTCTGGGCTGGGCCTCCGGTTAATAGGTTAGTCCTAAAAATAATATAAAAGTGTATAATAAATCCCAATAATGTCCAAAACAGAATATAATATAGCATGGAACAATAAAAAATTATAGATACGTTGGAGACGTATCAGTATGCCTCGCACAAATGCTATCTACCTATCCCTTAATATAGCTAGATATGTGTCACACAAACTCCTTCTCCCTACTAGCAAGATGCCCATGCGTTGCACGGAACATCAAGATGCATTTGTATGAGTAGTTTATCTTGTGGGAGAAAAGGATGAACGAGGGAATGCCTTATTTGCGAATGCGGAGAGGGGTGTGGGTATCTTTTTGCAAAATTACCATAGTTTCCTTCCTATCCGTCGAATATAAATTGGATGGCCTATATTGCAGGATGGCAGGAACACCATCATCACCAATTCTGTTTTTGTAAGAGTAGGGATATGTAAGTGTCACTACCCCCCCCCCCCCCCCCGACAGACACACCCACACCCACACAACCACACATCCCAACACCGAAGGAGTAGGGTGACACCTCGATCTTGATACTAATCTATCGACTGGCTTCTCTCTCAAACACACACACACGCACACACACACTACCCGACACCGAAGGGGTAGGGTGGCACCTCGATCTTGATAGTAATCTATCTACTCCTCTTTCAAACACACACACACACGCTAGTTGTGCCTTTGTGCCTACCACGCACACTCTCGATACGTCTTTCTCTACCCCCTCCCCCACCCCAACAATGATAGCAGAAGGGTGACAACTCGATCTGATCGTAATATGTCAATTGGTTTCTCTCTCGAACATTGTGTCTCTATGCCTCGCTCAGTAGGCCCCTCGATATGTAGACTTCTCGCGCGCGCACAGCTGTAGTGACGATGACGCTGAACCCAGTGTGCCTCGTTTTTACCGGCCTCATGTGATAGTTTTCACCCTGTTTTCTATTAATTAACAAGGCAACCTTTTCTTTGTTACTACTAGTGAATCTGAAATCATTCGGGGCAGACATAAAATATATCACTTCAACCTAATTATCGCAGTAACTATTTTAAAAGAAACTAGCTAGATGCCCATGCGTTGCACGGAACATCAAGATGCATTTGTATGAGTAGTTTATCTTGTGAGAGAAAAGGATGAACGAGGAAAGGCCGTATTTGTGAACATGGAGAGGGGTGTGGGTATATTTTTGCAAAATTGCCATAGTTTCCTTCCTATCCGTTAGATATAAATCCGACGGCCTATATTGCAGGATTGCACGCACACCATCATCACCAACTCTATTTTCTACTCCCTTTGTTCCTAAATATTTGTCTTTTTAGATATTTCAACAAGTGACTACATATGGAGCAAAATGAGTGAATCTACACTCTAAAATATGTCTACATACACATCCGTATGTGGTAGTCCATTTGAAATCCGAAAAAGACAAATATTTAGGAATGGATGGAGTATAAGAGTAGACATGGAGATATATCTCCAGCATTGTCTACAACAAAAATGTGCTGGACTGGTTAGCACCAGATGCTCGCAATGCGATGACATGAGTTCGAATTCTGTCTTTAACTTTAGATTTTTATACTCCCTCTGTCCCAAATTTCTTGTCTTAGATTTGTCTAGATACGAATGTATCTAATACTAAAATGTGACTTGATACATCCATATTTAGACAAATCTAAGACAAGAATTTTGGACGGAGGGAGTATTATATATTACTTATTTAATATATACTTCTTTCGCTACTGTACTGACAGTGGAACCCACAAAGTACTTAGAATACAAGATTAAGGATGGACTTGTTTCTTTTTAACTTTCTGTACGAAGTTGTAGCTGCCCTGCAAGTCACGTGTACCCTATACATGCAATTAAATTTTTATAGAGGGACAATCGTACACGCAATTAACTCAAATGGATTGGATGTCACTCTATTATTTCCAGCATAAGAGCATCTCCAACGGCAGCCGGCAAATTTCCTCCCGCTTCCTTCCGCGGAGGACGACATCAAACGCCAGCGACATACATTTTCACAACTCTAACCAACCAGATGAAATTCATGCAAATACGGACTGATTTCATATAAGCATGAAGGATTTCATATAAAAAAACTGGATCTTCATATAAACATGATGGATTTCATTACATTTACATGAACTAAGCGGTGCTAATCCTGCTCTCTTGGTATAATTAATACTCCCTCCGTATGGAAATACTTGTCCTAGAAATGGATGTATCTAGACTTATTTTAGTTATAGATACATACAATTTTTCCATTCTTAGAACAAATATTTCCCGCCAGCTGGAGAGGGATTACATAATCTAAATGGCCGCCCGCGGATCCCTTTGTCTTCCTCATGTCCAACAGACACTTGCGAGGTCGACGAAGGTCCTCGGAAGAGACGAAGAAGCAGAGAAACCACCTGAATGCGCAGTTGTCGCCTTGGCGGTGGCCTTCATGGGACCCAAGTGGTGGCGGCCTCCCGTGTTCTACTTCTCCTTGATGATGGCGGCAGACACGGAGAAGCTGGCCACCGACTCGTCGCTCTCCACGCGCCTGGCTTTTGTATCTGCCTGCATGGATCTGCCGCAGGCACGGGAGGCGCGCCCACAGACACTGGTGGCGCGGTACGACGCGGCAGCAACGACGCCCGTACCGGTGTGCTCGCCGCCGTGCCGGCGTGGAGCAACTTGCCACTCCTCATCGAGCTGAACTGGCGCGGCGAGTTGCTGGACCACGCGCCTGCTTGAGGCGGCAACTGGCTCCATCAGGCCAAGCGAGGTTGGTGAAGCACCGAGCGGCCTCGCCCGTATCCGGAGGGCTCGGCGGGCCACCCAGCCGGGTAATATACTGGAGAACGGCTCCTCAGAAGCCATCGGAAGAGTGGAGAAAATGGTGGAGGAGGAGATGGGGGAGCGGCGGAGGGGTGCGATTCTTGCCCGCTGTCTGTCTGGCCTCATGTAAATAGAGGGCGGATGGTAGGAGCTTGGCCGGCGTCTGGCCTCGTTTAAACTGATGGCGGGCGGGAGGAGCTCGGCCGGTGTTGCATTTAATTCTGGCCCGCTCAAGAACGGACGTGTGGCCGGAGTAGGTTTCTCGGTTTGCATGCGGGTTTAACGGAGGGGTTTGATGGAGGCGAGGAGGCGTGTTCAGCCGGGCGTCTAGCGGATGGCACAGTACTATTCGATTTGACAGCGGGCGGCGCAATTCCCGATACGGCTTTAATGCAGACGAGGGAGGGAGTAGCGGTTCCCGAAATGTGAACGACCAATGCATCCTCCTTCAATTAATGCATGAGGGAAGTAATGGGAGGAGGACCGGGAAAAGAGGCTGCACGATGTGAATGCAACGCAGTTTGCCCTCATATAAAGGTGCCCCTCCATTCCAATGCATCTACCACATCGTACGCACCTAAGAATTTGCCTAAGCACCTACACTAAGCGCAAGAGAGCTCACTCCAGACCCATGGCGGCGATGCGCGCGAGTGGCCAGCGGCTGTGCCAGATAGTCCACGACATCGGCCTGCGGTATGGCGCCGAGGATCATCTCCATACGGTGTTGGAGACCGGCTGGTGGATGGCCGCTGTTGACGCCAACTACAACTCTCAGTTGGACCATATGATCGTTGCCACCACCAACAAGTTCACCGTGCTCAAGAAGCTCGCGGACAACATCGCCGTACTCCTCCAGCCCGCGTGCCCGGGCTCCTCATTGCCTGCCACCCTAATCGGCCTCCATGGCCGGAACCTCTGTCAAGCACTGGTGGCCCTGCGAATGCCCGCCGACGCCATGAAGAATGTCCACCTAGAGGTCGCGCTCGCTGCGAGGCGCCTCGCCCTGCAAAAATTCGTCGACCTACACATCCACGTGTATGAGCAAATCGTGTACATAGGTATCTACAAGGCCAATGAGGACGCTACGACATTGGCCTTGCTCAACCGGCTGGAAGCCTTGGATGCCTTTGCTGAGAAGCACCTCGACCTCGCCACAAAAGTCGCCGCTCATTAGCCGCCGGTGGGTGGCCCGACGCACTAAGTTGAGGAGGAGGAGGTCGTATGTTGATGGATGCATCTTTCTTCTTGCCTTTTGTAACCACCACTGTGACCACATCATCATCGTGGCCTTAATTCTAATTGTGTTGTTGCATTCTCGTTCCAGTCAATACCGACATGTGCGATCCCTTTGCTTAATTATATGCATCACTGTAACTAGTACTCCATCCGTCAATTTATAAGTTGTGCTTACCTTTTTCGTCAACTTCGTGCAACGCGCGTGCATCTTGCTAGAAACACTAGAACATGTCGGACCACGTGTGACCAAACCAACGATGCGCCAACCTAGCTACTACGTACCCTGCTTATCTGGCAGAAATAGTCCCGCCCTAGCGTTTCCAATCGTTATTTTCTATCTATCGATCGTGCCAAGGAGCAGAACCAAAATGTTACAATTTATACATGTTTCTCTACTCCTACTCCTATAAAAGACTCAGTTGGTGATGGTGGTGTGTCTGGCATCCGTCATTTGTGACCATTAGATCTGCATCTAACGGCTGTGAGGTAAGTTGTGGAATTTTTGCAACAATAGCCCACTTCTCTACTCCAATTTGCAGAAAACCCCTTATTATCTTGAAAGCAACCACATCCCTCCCTCACCTCATCAAAACAGCCTGAGAAATATATTTTGAGTGAAAAGTACTCCCTCCATTCCTAAATATTTGTCTTTCTAGAGATTTCAATAAGTGACTACATACGGAGCAAAATGAGTGAATCTACACTTCAAAATATGTCTATATAATCCATATGTGATAGTCCATTTGAAATCTCTAAAAAGACAAATATTTAGGAACAGAGGGAGTAATATATTAGGAGTATATCAAAACAATAGTGATTTCTTTCAAGTTTGTGAACAAGTACTACTATTCTACTACTTCGGACCCGTCGCAACGCACGGGCACATTGCTAGTAAAAGGAAAAGGCCCGCTGCGTTCACGTCGCACTCCCCCCCCCCCACACGCTCAGGAATCAGGAGTACTCCACGTCCCATCCGACACGACACATAGCTTAGGGAAGGCGTGTTGCCTAGCATTTTCACTTTCACATGGGACCGCCGTTGAGCAAATCGACTATTGGCAAACCGCACCCCGCCCGCCGCCGGGTTGGAAAACAGAAACGAGGGGAAGATCTAGCTGTAGCATAGAAGCCAAGAAATTTGGTGTCAGATGGGGCTCGTTGATAGAGTAGGAGCATTCCGTACTACTCTACTCCTACTAGTACCAAGTTTGTATTATACAACTAGTACTACCACTATACAACTAGTAGGTACGTGCACAACACATCATCGTAGGAACAAAAAACGGGAAGATCTTGTTTTGGGTGATTTACCTTTTTTTCCAGTCAACGTAGTATGAATAATATGATGTGGGGGGCACCCATGAAGCCTATGTGGCTTGGTTGCATGGCTACGAAAGGTTAGAGAAAAATAAATAGATAATGTGTTTAGAGTGCACTCCACTAAATAGATATACTTTGGATCCATTGCAACAGGCCAACACATCTATATCTATACCCCCTATATAGTGTGTGAATAACTTTGAAAGTTGGTCGTTGGATGGAGCCAATCCGACGGTACAAAGATGGCAAATTCGAGCACTACTAGCCGTTGGATATCATCTACATTCCACCGGATTCTGCCACATGTAGAATCTGGAAGACTCCATGGTTGAATTTCATTCATGACTAACTTTGCCACAACTAAGCTTAGGCAAAGTGTGTCTGCCACAAAAAATGTGGCTAACAAAATGGCCACCACAAGTGTGGCAAGATTTGGCAAGAAGTTGAGTCTATGACATGTGGACCATGTAGCTAGAAAAGTGTGGCAAGCCACAAGTGTAGCAATGAACCAAACACATGCCTGGTGTGTTTGGTAGGGCGTATGAAGGGTGCATGATCCCAAGAGTTCCCTTCTCGACCCACTTTTGGGTGTTTGGTAGAGTGTATGGAGGGTGCATGAGTCCACACTAGCTTAGCATAAATACACTAGAAGCATGCATGAAGAGAGCATACATGAAGAGGGGTGTTGAGTTGAGCATGCATGAAGAGGGAACAACTATGCTAAGACGAGAACGCAACCAAACACACTTGTGGCACGCCTAAGCTTAGGCGTGGAAACCTTAGGCTGCAAACCAAACATCTATACCCCAATATAGTGTGTGAATAACTTTGAAAGTTGGTCGTTGGATGAAGCCAATCCGACGGTACAAAGATGGCAAATCCGAGCACTACTGGCCGTTGGATATCATCTACATTCCACCAGATTTTGCCACATGTAGAATTTAGAAGACTCCACATGTAGAAGCATAATGCACAAACCACCAGAATCTCATGCGTGCAACGCACGTGTACCTTACTAGTAGTTGGTAGTAGTAAGAAACAAATTCCGGGTTTGGCACGAGCTCGTACTATGGGAGCACCACAAGGCCTGCCGCAGGAGTTACATTTCCCTCTCAGGGCCCATGGGACCGAACTTCAGTGGCTTAGTGCCCGGCCGATGAGTCAATGACATGCGAACCTTAAATGCGGCTGGCCCACATGTCATTCTCATGGTGGTGGTGTGGTTCGCGACTCACTCGTTCGAGATGAACCGGCCGATGGTGGTGTGGCCGTGGCGAGGGTGCCACAGCTAGGCGTCAGGGCGTTATGAGGCATAGATGGCCACACCGGCGGGAACTACTTGTAGTACATAAGTACTCTAGCTGAGGATTGATGCCCGGGACGAAATGTGTCACAACCGCTGGATGAAATTTCGATGGTTGGGGAGTACAGATCGGAGAACAGCAGCGGAGCAGGCAAACCGCGTCCAATCGGGTTGCTATGGTAGAAAGTTGATGGTCGCCGCAGTTCAGCTGGCCCGCATGTCATGCACACAAAGGCAGAGGAGCGGTGGGGCCGAGAGGGATGAGGCGCACGTCGGGAGGATGAGGATCCCTACCTAATGTGAACAATCCTACCATTCTGTCACTGACATGTGGGACCCCCAAGTGTGGGTCCCACCTGTAATGTCTGCTACACAACCTTGTTCTTGTAGACGTTGTTGGGCCTCCAAGTGCAGAGGTTTGTAGGACAGTAGCAAATTTCCCTCAAGTGGATGACCTAAGGTTTATCAATCCGTGAGAGGCGTAGGATGAAGATGGTCTCTCTCAAACAACCCTGCAACCAAATAACAAAGAGTCTCTTATGTCCCCAACACACCCAATACAATGGTAAATTGTATAGGTGCACTAGTTCGGCAAAGAGATGGTGATACAAGTGCAATATGGATAGTAGATAATGGTTTTTGTAATCTGAAAATATAAAAACAGCAAGGTAGCAAGTGGTAAAAGTGAGCATAAACGGTATTGCAATGCTAGGAAACAAGGCCTAGGGTTCATACTTTCACTAGTGCAAGTCCTCTCAACAATAATAACATAATTAGATCATATAACTATCCCTCAACATGCAACAAAGAGTCACTCCAAAGTCACTAATAGCGGAGAACAAACGAAGAGATTATGGTAGGGTACGAAACCACCTCAAAGTTATTCTTTCTGATCGATCTATTCAAGAGTCCGTAGTAAAATAACACGAAGTTATTCTTTCCGTTCAATCTATCATAGATTTCGTACTAGAATAACACCTTAAGACACAAATCAAGAAAAACCCTAATGTCACCTAGATACTCCAATGTCACCTCAAGTATCCGTGGGTATGATTATACGATATGCATCACACAATCTCAGATTCATCTATTCAACGAACACAAAGAACTTCAAAGAGTGCCCCAAAGTTTCTACCAGAGAGTCAAGATGAAAACGTGTGCCAACCCCTATGCATAAGTTCACAAGGTCACAGAACTCACAAGTTGATCACCAAAACACACATCAAGTGGATCACGTGATATCCCATTGTCACCACAGATAAGCACATGCAAGACATACATCAAGTGTTCTCAAATCCTTAAAGACTCAATCCGATAAGATAACTTCGAAGGGAAAACTCAATCCATCACAAGAGAGTAGAGGGGGAGAAACATCATAAGATCCAACTATAATAGCAAAGCTCACGATACATCAAGATCGTACCACCTCAAGAACATGAGAGAGAGAGAGAGAGATTAAACACATAGCTACTGGTACATACCCTCGGCCCCGAGGGAGAACTACTCCCTCCTCATCATGGAGAGCACCGGGATGATGAAGATGGCCACCGGAGAGGGATTCCCCCCTCCGACAGGGAGCCGGAATGGGTCTAGATTGGTTTTCGGTGCCTACGGAGGCTTCTGGCGACGGAACTCCCGATCTATTCTGTTCCCCGATGTTTTTAGGATATATATATAGGCGAAAGAAGTCGGTCAGGGGAGCCACGAGGGGCCCACGATGGTGGGGGCGTGGCCAGGGGGCAGGCGCGCCTCCCTGCCTTGTGACCACCTCGAAGCTTCCCCGACGTTTACTCCAAGTCTACTGGATTGCTTCCGTTCCAAAAATAACTCTCCTGAAGGTTTCATTCCGTTTGGACTCCGTTTGATATTCCTTTTCTTCAAAACACTGAAATAGGCAAGAAAACAACAATTTGGGTTGGGCCTCCGGTTAATAGGTTACTCCCAAAAATAATATAAAAGTGTTTAGTAAAGCCCATAAACATCCAAAACAGATAATATAATAGCATGAAACAATCAAAAATTATAGATACATTGGAGACGTATCAACCTGTCAGCGAAGGAAAGGCTGGGTAAGGCAGTGATAGCCACGTCAGAGGATCCATGTCCATGTCGGGGGACGTCGTGCTTATAGGTAGGGTTGGAGCGGCATCGTGGGAATCATGTGTGGGTGTGGCAGTGGTAGAAACAAGGAACATGATGGTTGCCGTGGTTCAACTTCCATGGACAAGTTGTCATGTCTGCTGAAACATGTATATCAAAACTAGAGTGTTTTATAATTCAAGCACGGGAACAAGTATTATTCTACTACTTTGGATCCATTGCAACGCACGGGCCAGCACATTGGTAGTAGTAGTGTCTATCTCTATCTCTAGAGGCCTTCCCTTGTTCATCCTTTTCTCTCACAAGATAAACTACTCATACAAATGCATCTTGATGTTCCATGGAACACACGAGGATGTTTCCTTGGGGGTCTCTCCTGCGCGGCGTGGCCGTAGTTGCAAGTTGACGCCCCTTGAGATGCCGACGTTGAGGGGCACTCGGATTTCCTCCGATGAGTAGGTAAGATGAGCTTGATCACGTAGTAAATGCATCGTTGGAGACTATCAGCCGGCCTGGTTCTGCACTTCGTGCACGACTGGTACCGCCTTCGGCTGCACCTCAAATACAGGGCCATTCTCCGGCCAAAGCTCGCGTGAACCATGGACGCATGGATGGTCGCCGGTGGACCAATCGTGTATTGTTGTGGCGGCGGGATTTTTATCTCTTTTATTATAGGCGCGAATGAGGAAAGTTTGACATCATGCATTAGTGCTTTATCGTAAATTTCTGAGTAATCAAATACTTACCTCTGTAACTAAATATATAAGATATTCTTTAAGTTTAAAATAAACTGCAAAAATATCTTATATTTTCTTTTAATAAACCCATATATTAATTAATTAAAAAGCTTATTACAGTCGTTCATTACAAAATTCACCACGCAGAGCAGAACACTATTAAGAAGAATCCCATTGGCTAGTTGATTGATTTTCGCAATTTTAAAATTCTTGATCATCCTGAATATACTCAAGGCTTCTTTCTTCATATCAACAAGAGGATGCATGTCAAGCTTGCCACGCATGCACGCAACTCAGCTTCATTCACACTCGAACACTGACCTAGAATGTCCCAGGATGAAATAATAACTTCACCAGATGAGTTTCTAGCAACCACCTGCATAATGAAGGCATTATAACTCTCCACATAGCTGGCATCAACACTGATCTTGATATAATCATCTGGGGGAGGTTTCCATAACACATGATCTTGTACTGGTACGGAAACTCATATAGCACCTCCCAATTTTCCTTTACCTTTGTTACTAGGAACAACCTCAATAGTGTCGTGACATGACGTAAAAGAAGACCAATAATTGTCCACAAAAATTGCACAAATAGCAATGGATTCCTTCCCCTTTCCAAAAATTACATCATTTCTCAGGTGCCAAGCTCGTTAGAAAAGAAACAAAATCGCTCTCGTTGTTGCAAGTTCAAATGATCCAACAAAATCAAAAGTCAATCTGGTCCCGAGAATTTGAACAATTCTTCATCAGGAATATTCGACGACTCTCTCAAAGCCAATCGCAGAGCACGAGCCTTTGAAAAGTAACGAGAGCATGAAAAATGCTTTCATATTCTGCTCCACAAATAGAGCAAATGCCCGAAGTAATCTCGTGGTGTTTAAATCTATTAGAGCAACTCTAGCAGACCCCACAAAACGCCCGACCTGCAAAAATTCCGGCGAGTATGCGGGCTCGGGCCAATTTTTCGGCCAGAATAGAGCCCGCATACTCGCCTGGCACGCACATTTTTTTGCCGCAGCCCGCAAACCGCATGCCCCGAGCACTATAAGTGCGGTTCCGCGACCCTTTTGCAGGTCGAAACCCTACTCCCCCGCCGCGCGCCACCTGATTTCCCCTTTCCCCTCTCCACATTTCTCGCCACCACCTCGCCCCGCCTCCAGCCGCCATGTGGGGGCCGAATGTGGAGCTCCGGACGCGGCTCCGGCAGCAGATCCGGCCGTGAGAGGGACCCGGAGCACGACGGCGCGTCCGGTCGGACGGCGCGAGGAAGCGCGGCGCCCGGAGGTGGACCAACCACGGGATGTCGCCGCCGGCGAGCTTCAACCGCCGCGAGACGGAGGAGTACGACCGCCGGCGTGCGTCCTTCTCCTCCGCGAGGTCTTCCTACGCCGGATCCTCCTCGTCCTCCGGCGCGGGCTTCTCCCCGTGAAGAGGAGTGGTCGGCGACGAGGAGGAGCCGCCAGCGCCGATTCGCCTTCGTCCCGGTGAAGGAGGACCCGCTCCACTCTGCTCGGCCCACTACGACGCAGACACGCGGCCACGGCCAGACCACACACACTCCGAATACCGCTAAGGAACTTACGACCGCGCGACACAAACACAAAAAAAAGAAAAGGACGGCAGCGTGCGTGAGAAGACCACCCGCAGACACCACGCACGCCACACACACAACACACCACACACACACCCGACGACACAAGACCCACAGTACTGCAGGCGTCGCGCGACAACCGTCGCCGCACGAGAAGCTTGACAACCGCACACGCCACAACACCACCATTGTGGGAGCAAGGCAGAGAAGTAACGTCAATCTGTGGCGCTCCGCGAGGACGGATTGAGTGGGGTTTTTTTTTCGTCTGGCTCCTCCACGGCGTCGTCCAGTTGCCGCGACCTCGCCGCCGTCAGATCCGACCCCCTAGTACTAGTTTAACGTAGTATGTAGTATAACTATGCTTGTAGTTTGTTGATCATGTCATGAACTACGTAGTATGTGATGAACTATGTTTGTGCAATTTCTCCCGCGAAAGTGTTTTTTCAAATTATGCAGGTTTAGATACGGGTTCAACTCGGCCGCGCGTGTTTTGGACTCGCAAACGCGATCTTCGTGAGACCGCATACGCGTTATGCGGGTCGAATTTTTGCAGGGTCTGCTAGAGTTGCTCTTAGTCTGGACCGCCAAGCTATCGGATGCGGCACGCCATGCAAAGATCCTTATTTTCTGAGGAGTGTTAGCCTTTCAAATTAGATTTCAAAGCATTCTTTCTTCGTTTGGCTCGCCACTATCCTTCAACTTCAGCGCAAAATTGTATCACGGTAAAAAAAACTTTAGCGCAAAATTGTACGCACTTCTAAAAGAAAATATATTGTGTTGGAAATATGCCCTAGAGGCAATAATAAATTGATTATTATATTTCCTTGTTCATGATAATCGTTTATTATCCATGCTAGAATTGTATTGATAGGAAACTCAGATACATGTGTGGATACATAGACAACACCATGTCCCTAGTAAGCCTCTAGTTGACTAGCTCGTTGATCAATAGATGGTTACAGTTTCCTGACCATGGACATTGGATGTCGTTGATAACGGGATCACATCATTAGGAGAATGATGTGATGGACAAGACCCAATCCTAAGCCTAGCACAAGATCGTGTAGTTCGTATGCTAAAGCTTTTCTAATGTCAAGTATCATTTCCTTAGACCATGAGATTGTGCAACTCCCGGATACCGTAGGAGTGCTTTGGGTGTGCCAAACGTCACAACGTAACTGGGTGGCTATAAAGGTACACTACAGGTATCTCCGAAAGTGTCTGTTGGGTTGGCACGAATCGAGACTGGGATTTGTCACTCCGTGTAAACGGAGAGGTATCTCTGGGCCCACTCGGTAGGACATCATCATAATGTGCACAATGTGACCAAGGAGTTGATCATGGGATGATGTGTTACGGAACGAGTAAAGAGACTTGCCGGTAACGAGATTGAACAAGGTATCGGATACCGACGATCGAATCTCGGGCAAGTACAAGTACCGCTGACAAAGGGAATTGAATACGGGATTGATTGAATCCTCGACATCGTGGTTCATCCGATGAGATCATCGTGGAACATGTGGGAGCCAACATGGGTATCCAGATCCCGCTGTTGGTTATTGGCCGGAGAGTTGTCTCGGTCATGTCTGCATGGTTCCCGAACCCGTAGGGTCTACACACTTAAGGTTCGATGACGCTAGGGTTATAGGGATAGTTACTGGTTACCGAATGTTGTTCGGAGTCCCGGATGAGATCCCGGACGTCACGAGGAGTTCCGGAATGGTCCGGAGGTAAAGATTGATATATAGGAAGTATGGTTTTGGCCACCGGAAGTGTTCCGGGCATCACCGGTAGTGTACCGGGACCACCGGAGGGGTCCGGGGGTCCACCAGGTGGGGCCACCAGCCCCGGAGGCCTACATGGGCCAATAGTGGGAAGGGACCAGCCCCTAGTGGGCTGGGGCGCCTCCCACCAAGGCCCATGCGCCTAAGGGGAAGAGGGGGCAAACCCTAAGGGCAGATGGGCCTTAAGGCCCATGCCTGGTGCGCCTCCCTCTCCCCCTCCACTTGGCCGCCACCCTAGATGGGATTGGGGCTGGCCGCCGCCCCTAGGGTGGAACCCTAGGTGGGGCGCACCCCTCCCTCTCCCCTATATATACTTGAGGACTTGGGGCTGCCAACAGATGAGTTCTCTCCTTCTTGGCGCAGCCCTACCCCTCTCCCTCCTCGTCTCTGCGGTGCTTGGCGAAGCCCTGCTGGAGTACCACGCTCCTCCACCACCACCACGCCGTCGTGCTGCTGCTGGATGGAGTCTTCCCCAACCTCTCCTTCTCCCCTTGCTGGATCAAGGCGTAGGAGACGTCACCGGGCTGTACGTGTGTTGAACACGGAGGTGCCGTCCGTTCGGCGCTAGGATCATCGGTGATTTGGATCACGACGAGTACGACTCCATCAACCCCGTTCTCTTGAACGCTTCTGCGCGCGATCTACAAGGGTATGTAGATCCACTCCTCCCTCGTTGCTAGATGACTCCATAGATAGATCTTGGTGACACGTAGGAAAATTTTGAATTTATGCTACGTTCTCCAACAGTGGCATCATGAGCTAGGTCTATGCGTAGTTTCTATGCACGAGTAGAACACAAAGTAGTTGTGGGCGTTGATTTTGTTCAATATGCTTGCCGTTACTAGTCTTATCTTGATTCGGCGGCATCGTGGGATGAAGCGGCCCGGACCAACCTTACACGTACTCTTACGTGAGACCGGTTCCACCGACTGACATGCACTAGTTGCATTAGGTGGCTGGCGGGTGTCTGTCTCTCCCACTTTAGTCGGATCGGATTCGATGAAAAGGGTCCTTATGAAGGGTAAATAGCAATTGGCATATCACGTTGTGGTCTTTGCTTAGGTAAGAAACGTTCTTGCTAGAAACCCATAGCAGCCACGTAAAACATGCAAACAACAATTAGAGGACGTCTAACTTGTTTTTGCAGGGTATGCTATGTGATGTGATATGGCCAAAAGGATGTGATGAATGATATATGTGATGTATGAGATTGATCATGTTCTTGTAATAGGAATCACGACTTGCATATCGATCAGTATGACAACCGGCAGGAGCCATAGGAGTTGTCTTAATTTATTTATGACCTGCGTGTCAACATAAACGTCATGTAATTACTTTACTTTATTGCTAACCGTTAGCTGTAGTAGTAGAAGTAATAGATGACGTGACAACTTCATGGAGACACGATGATGGAGATCATGATGATGGAGATCATGGTGTCATGCCGGTGACGATGATGATCATGGAGCCCCAAGATGGAGATCAAAGGAGCTATATGATATTGGCCATATCATGTCACTATTATTTGATTGCATGTGATGTTTATCATGTTTATACATCTTATTTGCTTAGAACGACGGTAGTAAATAAGATGATCTCTCATTAAAATTTCAAGAAAGTGTTCCCCCTAACTGTGCACCGTTGCGACAGTTCGTAGTTTCGAAGCACCATGTGATGATCGGGTGTTAGATTCATACGTTCATATACAACGGGTGTTGACGAGCCTAGCATGTACAGACATGGCCTCGAAACACATGCAAAACACTTAGGTTAACTTGACAAGCCTAGCATGTACAGACATGGCCTCGGAACACAGAAGACCGAAAGGTCGAGCATGAGTCGTATGGCAGATATGATCAACATGAAGATGTTCACCGATGTTGACTAGTCCGTCTCACGTGATGATCGGACACGGTCTAGTTGACTCGGATCATGTAATCACTTAGATGACTAGAGGGATGTCTATCTGAGTGGGAGTTCATAAGATGAACTTAATTATCCTGAACATAGTCAAAAGGATTTTGCAAATTATGTCGTAGCTCGCGCTTTAGTTCTACTGTTTAATTATGTTCCTAGAGAAAAAAATAGTTGAAAGTTGATAGTAGCAATTATACGGACTAGGTCCGTAAACTGAGGATTGTCCTCATTGCTTCTTAGAAGGCTTATGTCCTTAATGCACCGCTCAGTGTGCTGAACCTCGAACGTTGTCTGTGGATGTTGTGAACATCTACATACACGTTTTGATAACTACATGATAGTTCAGTTAAACGGTTTAGAGTTGAAGCACCGAAGACGTTTTTGAAACGTCGCGAAACATATGAGATGTTTTGAGGGCTGAAATTGGGATTTCAGGCTCGTGCCCACGTCAAGAGGTATAAGACCTCCGACGATTTTCTTAGCCTACAAACTAAGGAGAAAAGCTCAATTGTTGAGCTTGTGCTCAGATTGTCTGAGTACAACAATCGTTTGAATCGAGTGGGAGTTGATCTTCCAGATGAGATAGTGATGTTTCTCCGAAGTTATTACCACCAAGCTGCTTGAGCTTCGTGATGAACTATAATATATCAGGGACATATATGATGATCCTTGAGATATTCGCGATGTTTGACACCACAAAAGTAGAAATCAAAAGGGAGCATCAATTGTTGATGGTTTGTGAAACTACTAGTTTCAAGGAGGGCAAGGGCAAAAGGGATGCTTCATGAAACGGAAAATCAGCTGCTGCTCTAGTGAAGAAACCCAAGGTTGAACCCAAACCTGAGACTAAGTGCTTCTGTAATAAGGGGAACAGCCACTGGAGCAGAATTACCCTAGATACTTGGTAGATGAGAAGGCTGGCAAAGTCAATAGAAGTATATTGGATATACATTGTGTTAATGTGTACTTTACTAGTACTCCTAGTAGCACCAGGGTATTAGATATCGGTTCGGTTGCTAAGTGTTAGTAACTCGAAATAAAAGTTACGGAATAAATGGAGACTAGCTAAAGGTGAGCTGACGATATGTGTTGGAGGTGATTCCAATCAAGCATCGCACGCTCCCTCTACCATCGAGATTGGTGTTTGCGTTGAGCATAGACATGATTGGATTATGTCTATCGCAATACGGTTATTCATTTAAAGAGAATAATGGTTACTCTGTTTATTTGAATAATACCTTCAATGGTCTTACACCTGAAATGAATGGTTTATTGAATCTCGATCGTAGTGATACACATGTTCATGCCAAAAGATAGTAATGATAGTACCACCTACTTGTGGCACTGCCACGTAAGTCATATCGGTATAAAACGCATGAAGAAGCTCCATGTTGATGGATCTTTGGGCTCACTCGTTTTTGAAAAGTTTGAGGCATGCGAACCATGTCTATTGGTGTATATGCATGAAGAAACTCCATGCAAATGGAGCGTTTGGACTCACTTGATTTTGAATCACTTGAGACATGCAAATCATACCACATGGGCAAGATGACTGAAAGCCTCGTTTTCAGTAAAATGGAACTAGAAAGCAACTTGTTGGAAGTAATACATTTTGATGTGTGCAATCCAATGAGTGCTGAGGCATGTAGTGGATATCGTTATGTTCTTACTTCACAGATGATTTGAGTAGATATTGAGTATATTTACTTGATGAATCACGAGTCTGAATTATTGAAAGGTTCAAGTAATTTCAGGGTGAAGTTGAAAGATCGTCATGACAAGAGGATAAAATATCTATGATATGATCATAGAGATGGATATCTGAATTACGAGTTTGGCACAGAATTAAGACATTGTGGAAATTGTTTCACAACTAATACAGCCTAGAACACCATAGTGTGATGGTGTGTCCGAACATCATAACTGCACCCTATTGGATATGGTGCATACCATGATGTCTCTTATCGAATTACCACGATAGTTTATGGGTTAGGCATTAGAGACAACCACATTCACTTTAAATAGGGCACCACGTAATTCCGATGAGATGACACCGTATGAACTATGGTTTAGAGAAACCTAAGCTGTTATTTCTTAAAAGTTTGGGGCTGCGACGCTTATGTGAAAAAGTTTCAGGCTGATAAGCTCGAACCCAAAGCGGATAAATGCATCTTCATAGGACACCCAAAACAGTTTTGTATACCTCCTGTCTCAGATCCGAAAGCAATAAAGGGATTGTTTCTAGAAATCGGGTCCTTTCTCGAGGAAAAGTTTTCTCTCGAAAGAATTGAGTGGGAGGATGGTGGAGACTTGATGAGGTTATTGAACCGTCACTTCAACTAGTGCATAGCAGGGCACAAAGAGTTGTTCCTGTGGCACCTACACCAATTGAAGTGAAAGCTTATCATGAAACTTCAGATCAAGTCACTTCCAAACCTCGTGGGATGACAAGGATGCGTGCTACTTCAGAGTGGTACGTAATCCTGTCTTAGAAGTCATGTTGCTAGACAACCATGAACCTACGAGCTATGGAGAAGCGATGGTGGGCCTGGATTCCGATAAATGGCTCGAGGCCATAAAATCCGAGAGAGGATCCATGTATGAAAACAAAGTGTAGACTTTGGTAGAACGGCTCGATGGTCGTAATGCTATTGAGTACAGATGGATTTTAAAAGGAAGACGGACAATGATGGTAAATGTCACCATTAAGAAAGCTCGACTTGTCGTTAAGAAGTTTCCCGACAAGTTCAAGGAGTTGACTACAGTGAGACTTTCTCACTCGTAGCGATGCTAAGAGTCTGTTGGAATTATATTAGCGATTACTGCATTATTTATGAAATCTTGCAGATAGGATGTCAAAACATTGTTTCCTTGACGATTTTCTTGAGGAAAGGTTGTATGTGATACAACCGAAAGGTTTTGTCAATCCTGAAAGATGCTAATAAGTATGCAAAGCCCCAGCAATCCTTCTGAGGACTGGAGTAAGCATCTCGGAGTTGGAATGTATGCTTTGATGGGATGATCAAAGATTTGGGTTTATACAAAGTTTATGAGAAACTTGTTTTTCCAAAGAAGTGAGTGGGAGCACTATAGAATTTCTGATGAGTATATGTTGTTGACATATTATGGATCAGAAATGATGTAGAATTTCTGTAAAGCATATAGGGTTATTTGGAAAGTGTTTTTCAATGGAAAGCCTGGATTAAGCTACTTGAACATTGAGCATCAAGATCTATGAGGATAGATCAAAACGCTTAATGGAACTTTCAAATGAGCACATACCTTGACATGATCTTGAAGGTGTTCAAGATGGATTAGTCAAAGAAGGAGTTCTTGCCTGAGTTGTAAGGTATTAAGTTAAGACTTAAAGCTCGACCACGGCAGAAGAAAGAGGAAGGATGAAGGTCGTCCCCTATGCTTTAGACGTAGGCTCTATAGTATGCTATGCTGTGTACCACACCTGAAATGTGCCTTGCCATGAGTCAGTCAAGGGGTACAAGAGTGATCCAAGTATGGATCACAAGACAGCGGTCAAAGTTATCCTTAGTAACTAGTGGACTAAGGAATTTTCTCGATTATGGAGGTGGTAAAAGAGTTCGTCGTAAAGGGTTACGCCGATGCAAGCTTCGACACTAATCCAGATTATTCTGAGTAGTAAACTGGATTCGTATAGTAGAACAGTTATTTGGAATAGCTCCAAATGGAACGTGGTAGCTACATCTAGGAGATGACATAGAGATTTGTAAAGCACACACGGATCTGAAAGGTTCAGACCCGTTGACTAAAACCTCTCTTACAAGCAACATGATCAAACCCAGAACTAATTGAGTGTTAATCACATAGTGATGTGAACTAGATTATTGACTCTAGTAAACTCTTGGGTGTTAGTCACATGGCGATGTGACCTGTGAGTGTTAATCACATGGCGATGTGAACTAGATTATTGACTCTAGTGCAAGTGGGAGACTGCTGGAAATATGCCCTAGAGGCAATAATAAATTAGTTATTATTATATTTCCTTGTTCATGATAATCGTTTATTATCCATGCTATAATTGTATTGATAGGAAACTCAGATACATGTGTGGATACATAGACAACACCATGTCCCTAGTAAGCCTCTAGTTGACTAGCTCGTTGATCAATATATGGTTACGGTTTCCTGACCATGGACATTGGATGTCATTGATAACAGGATCACATCATTAGGAGAATGATGTGATGGACAAGACCCAATCCTAAGCCTAGCACAAAGATCGTGTAGTTCGTATGCTAAAGCTTTTCTAATGTCAAGTATCATTTCCTTAGACCATGAGATTGTGCAACTCCCGGATACCGTAGGAATTCTTTGGGTGTACCAAACGTCACAACGTAACTGGGTGACTATAAAGGTGCACTACAGGTATCTCTGAAAGTGTCTGTTGGGTTGGCACGAATCGAGACTGGGATTTGTCACTCCGTGTAAACGGAGAGGTATCTCTGGGCCCACTCGGTAGGACATCATAATAATGTGCACAATGTGATCAAGGAGTTGATCACGGGATGATGTGTTACGGAACGAGTAAAGAGACTTGCCGGTAACGAGATTGAACAAGGTATCGGGATACCGACGATCGAATCTCGGGCAAGTATCGTACCGCTAGACAAAGGGAATTGAATACGGGATTGATTAAGTCCTTGACATTGTGGTTCATCCGATGAGATCATCGTGGAACATGTGGGAGCCAACATGGGTATCCAGATCCCGCTGTTGGTTATTGACCGGAGAACGTCTCGGTCATGTCTGCATGTCTCCCGAACCCGTAGGGTCTACACACTTAAGGTTCGGTGACGCTAGGGTTATAGAGATATTAGTATGCGGTAACCCGAAATGTTGTTCGGAGTCCCGGATGAGATCCCGGACGTCACGAGGAGTTCCGGAATGGTCCAGAGGTAAAGAATTATATATAGGAAGTGCTATTTCGGCCATCGGGATAAGTTTCGGGGTCACCGGTATTGTACCGGGACCATCGGAAGGGTCCCGGGGGTCCACCGGGTGGGGCCACCTGCCCCGGGGGGCCACATGGGCTGTAGGGGGTGTGCCTTGGCCTATATGGGCCAAGGGCACCAGCCCCAAGAGGCCCATGCGCCAAGAGAGAGAAAAAAGGGGAGAGTCCTAAAGGGGGAAGGCACCTCCGAGGTGCCTTGGGGAGGATGGACTCCTCCCCCCCTTGGCCGCACCCTTCCTTGGAGGAAGGGGCAAGGGCTGCGCCTCCCCCCTCTCCCTTGGCCCTATATATAGTGGGGAAAAGGAGGAGCAACCATACCTAAGGCCTGGCGCCTCCCTCTCCCTCCCGTGACACATCTCCTTCCTCCCGCAGCGCTTAGCGAAGCCCTGTTGGAATCCCGCTACTTCCACCACCACGCCGTCGTGCTGTTGGATCTCCATCAACCTCTCCTCCCCCCTTGCTGGATCAAGAAGGAGGAGACGTCGCTGCTCCGTACGTGTGTTGAACGCGGAGGTGCCGTCCGTTCGGCGCTAGGATCATCGGTGATTTGGATCACGACGAGTACGACTCCATCAACCCCGTTCTCTTGAACGCTTTCGCGCGCGATCTACAAGGGTATGTAGATCCACTCCTCCCTCGTTGCTAGATGACTCCATAGATAGATCTTGGTGAAACATAGGAAAATTTTGAATTTATGCTACGTTCCCCAACAGACGAATGGATGGAGGGGAAACCCCAGTCCGCGGACGAAGTGGGGGAGGAAAACCACCCTTTCATGAGGTTCCGGGGTAGGGACGACCTGCCCCGCGGCTGGCAGCCGATGCGCGATATCCGCGGCTAAGTATCCGGCTCCACATAGCTTTTTGATGTGTCCCTCCGTGACGGAGGAGGCTATCCACTTGCCTCCCGCTCTGGACATGTTTGTAGAGAGTTGAGGAGAAGGATGTGGACTTGGGCGTTGGAGCTCGAGTGCGCGAGAATGGATGAGCAAGGAGGAAGAAGGCATGGGTAGAAAAAGGTGAAACCTTATCCCTTTATAAGGGCGGACGAAACTATGCGCCCCCACCAGCCGGGTAAAACTCGCTTATCCCCCAAGCGCCGTAATTGGTGGCGCGGTTGGGTTACCCACGCCCGTATTGATGGGAATCCCGTAATAAGGGGAACACGATCTCTGCTTTGACAAGACGTGTCAAGAAACCGCCTCGCGTTATGTGTGGGGCTGGTTAAAGAAAAATGGTTCGAATCATTACTAGGCCATGGCGTCGTGATGTCATGCTGCCAAAACGTGTCAGCAGATTAGATTTGTGGAAATATTATTCTCTCTGCGGTGGTATGTGGAACTTATTTTGCAGGGTCGGACACTATCCTTGTATTCAAACTCTTCTGTGGTGTATTCGGAGAGGAACCCGCCTTGCAATGCCGAAGACAACACTGCGCGCCAGAATCATCATCATTGAAGCCTGGTTCAGGGGCTACTGAGGGAGTCCTGGATTAGGGGGTCTCCGAACAACCGGACTATATCGTTTGGCCAGACTGTTGGACTATGAAGATACGAGATTGAAGACTTCGTCCCGTGTCCGGATGGGACTCTACTTGGCGTGGAAGGCAAGCTAGGCAATATGGATATGCATATCTCCTCCTTTGTAACTGACCTTGTGTAATGTTAGCCTCCTCCGGTGTCTATATAAACCGGAGGGTTTTAGTCCGTAGGACAACAGACAATCATACCATAGGCTAGCTTTTAGGGTTTAGCCTCTCCGATCTCGTGGTAGATCAACTCTTGTACTACTCATATTATCAAGAATAATCAAGCAGGACGTAGGGTTTTACCTCCATCAAGAGGGCCCGAACCTGGGTAAAACATCGTGTCCCCTGCCTCCTGTTACCATCCGCCTTAGATGCACAGTTTAGGACCCCCTACCCAAGATCCGCCGGTTTTGACACCGACACCGTGGCAAAATCCTTAGTCACAATGAGCTCGTTATGATGATGCATTACTGAGTGGGCCCAGAGATACCTCTCCGTCATATGGAGTGACAAATCCCACTCTCGATTCGTGCCAACCCAACAGATACTTTCGGAGATACCTGTACCGCACCTTTATAGCCACCCAGTTATGTTGTGACGTTTGGTACACCTAAAGTATTCCTACGGTATCCGGGAGTTGCACAATCTCATGGTCTAAGGAAAATGATGCTTGACATTAGAAAAGCTTTAGCAAACGAACTACACGATCTTGTGCTACGCTTAGGATTGGGTCTTGTCCATCACATCATTCTCCTAATGATGTGATCCCGTTATCAATGACATCCAATGTCCATGGTCAGGAAACCATGACCATCTATTGATCAATGAGCTAGTCAACTAGAGGCTTACTAGGGACATATTATGATCTATGTATTCACACATGTATTACGGTTTCCGGTTAATACAATTATAGCATGAACAACAGACAATTATCATGAACACAGAAATATAATAATAACCACTTTATTATTGCCTCTAGGGCATATTTCCAATAGTCTCCCACTTGCACTAGAGTCAATAATCTAGTTACATTGTGATGAATCGAACATCCATAGAGTTCTGGTGTTGATCATGTTTTCCTCGTGGAAGAGGTTTAGTCAACGGATCTGCGACGTTCAGATCCGTATGCACTTTACAAATATCTATGTCTCCATCCTGAATATATTCACGAATGGAGTTGAAGCGATGCTTGATATGCCTGGTCTTCTTGTGAAACCTGGGCTCCTTGGCAAGGGCAATAGCTCCAGTGTTGTCACAGAAGAGAGTCATCGGGCCCGACGCGTTGGAAATAACTCCTAGGTCGGTGATGAACTCCTTCATCCAGACTGCTTCATGTGCTGCCCCCAAGGCTGCTATGTACTCCGCTTCACATGTAGATCCTGCCACGACACTTTGCTTGCAACTGCACCAGCTGACTGCCCCACCATTCAAAATGTACACGTATCCGATTTGTGACTTGGAGTCATCCAGATCTGTGTCGAAGCTAGCATCGACGTAACCCTTTACGACGAGCTCTTCGTCACCTCCAATGAGAAACATATCCTTAGTCCTTTTCAGGTACTTTAGGATATTCTTGACCGTTGTCCAGTGTTCCATGCTGGGATTAATTTGGTACCTCCCTACCAAACTTACAGCAAGGTTCACATCAGGTCTGGTACACAGCATGGCATACATAATAGACCCTATGGCTGAGGCATAGGGGATGACACTCATCTTTTCTCTATCTTCTGCCGAGGTCGGGCATTGAGCCGTGCTCAATTTCACACCTTGCAATACAGGCAAGAACCCCTTCTTGGACTGATTCATATTGAACTTCTTCAATATCTTGTCAAGGTATGTGCTTTGTGAAAGACCAATGAGGCTTGTCAATCTATCTCTATAGATCTTGATGCCTAATATGTATGCAGCTTCTCCATGGTCCTTCATTGAAAAAAACTTATTCAAGTAGGCATTTATGCTTTCCAAAAATTCTATATCATTTCCCATCAATAGTATGTCATCCACATATAATATGAGAAATGCTATAGAGCTCCCACTCACTTTCTTATAAACACATGCTTCTCCATAAGTCTGCGTAAACCCAAACGCTTTGATCATCTCATCAAAGCGAATGTTCCAACTCCGAGATGCTTGCACCAGCCCATAGATTCAGCGTTGGAGCTTGCATACCTTGTCAGCATTCTTAGGATTGACAAAACCTTCCGGCTGCATCATATACAATTCTTCCTTAAGGAAACCATTAAGGAATGCCGTTTTGACATCCATTTGCCATATCTCATAATCATAAAATGCGGCAATTGCTAACATGATTCAGACGAACTTCAGCTTCGCTACGGGTGAGAAGGTCTAATCGTAGTCAACCCCTTGAACTTGTCGATAACCCTTAGCGACAAGCCGAGCCTTATAGATGGTCACATTACCATCCGCGTTAGTCTTTTTCTTAAAGATCCATTTATTTTCTATGGCTTGCCGATCATCGGGCGAGTCTGTCAAAGTCCATACTTCGTTTTCATCATGGATCCTATCGTGGGTTTGTCACGGCAGATGTCCTAGTGAGAGGACTTAGTCGTGAAGCCATCGCGACGGGTTAACTTAAAGGGGTTAAAGCAGAACAAGGGACGCAAGGAATTATACTGGTTCGGCCCCTTACGATGAAGGTAAGAGCCGACTCCAGTTGTGATGGAATTGCTAGGGTTTTGATGACTAGGGAGCAAATCCGCTTTGCCTGGCTCTCGAGTTATTGTTTGTTGTCCCTAAACCGTCGCCGGGTCGTGCCTTTATATACACAGGTTGATGCCCGGTGGTTTACAGAATCTCGAGGCCGGCTCATAGACATGCCCTGCTCGGTTTCTACCTTTCCTTGTCTTACAACATAAGTTACATATCATATGGCGGTTTATGTCTACGGGCCCTAATCCGCCTTTGGGCCCTGGCCTTCATATTATATCTCCTCCATAAAGCGCCATACTTCTTGTCTTCATGGGCTTTAAACATGACTAACTCATTGCAGGCATAACCAGGCCCCTCATGGTTGGTTTATACTTAGTAGTAATATCCCCAACATTAGGCCCCAGATTGATTTGAACATGTTCATGTCAATCTTCAACACTTAGAAAATTCCTCCTTTAGCACCTTCGCATAAATCTTGTAAACCGCCATGATGTCATCTTCCAGGTTCGTAATAAACCACCATGACGTCACCTGTTATTAAAAATTGGATATGTCTCACCTTCATTAATGAGCCTCCGACAATCGAGGCGACAGCTCTGTCACATATCCAACTTTTGGGTTCCTCGATTTTCGCGCCTGTCACTTATCCCTTCACCTTATAAATAAGACCGGGGGGTCCTTTTCATTTTTTTCCTCGTGCCTCCTCGCTTCTTCTTCCTTGTGCCGACATGACCCTTACGCGCAGCCGCCGTCGTCAAGCTCCACCCTCGTCTTCATCTCCGACCGCTGCATCAACCTGAACGTACCAGAGAAACACGACGCACCTTCACTGTTCCGTTAGCAACAGTAAGTTTCCCTTTTCCTTGCTCTAGATCCGCCATTAGCGTTTCGGTGTTCATCAAAGCTCAAAGGTGTTCTTCTCTGTTCATCTCAGTAGCGTAAATGGCGATCTCAGATCTGACATCTTCTTGCGCAGTCACAGGTATAATTCCTTTTTGCATCCTTAGAACATCTTCCTCGTATAGAAAAAACCCATCTGGACCTGATGAACTATTTAAACACCTGTATTTTGAGCCTGAATATACTTTGATTTACTGATACGCTGCAGATCTGAAATTACCATATTGATCTGTGAAACTTGTTTTTCCCTTACTTCGGCATTTTCAGATCTGTACCTTCCTTACCAATGTAGGCGGTTTAACTTTTTTAGAAATAATAATCCGGCAGGTAGAAAATGATAATCCGGCAGGTACCGTTAGTCCCCTCTTAAACCGCCGATTTGTTTATCTTTGTAACCCCTCCAATGTGAGGCTCCGGTTTAACAATCTGCATCAGCCTCTGTCTTCTCCTTCTGATCTTGCGTCGTTTTATGCTTGTCTGTCATAAACCCTAAACCGGCATTTGATCTTTTTCCAGCTTTTCATTTGAAATGGCCAAACAATTTTATGCTTGTAACTGGGTCCCTTCCCGGGTTACCGAAGAGCAACTAACCGGATGTGTTGCAACCGGCGTTTTAGCAAAGAAAGACGTCATCCACTGGAGGGCCCCTGGTCCGGAAAATCCTCCTGAGCCCAAGGATGGAGAAGTAGTCGTGGTCGTTGACCACCTGGGTCGAGGGTTTAGCCCTCCCAGATCAAAAAAATTCCGAGATGTGCTTGCTAGCTTCCAACTCCATCCTCAAGACATCAGATCAAACTCAGTATCCAATGTTTGCAATTTCCAAGTATTTTGCGAGGCTTATCTTCAAGAAGAGCCCATAGTTGAACTGTTTAGGGATTTCTTCTATTTGAACTGTTGTACAGAGTTTACAGACGTACCCAATACTGAACTTGGCGGAATGGCTATTCAAAAAAGGAAGGATGTTAGTTTCCCTCACGTCAAACTTCATAGTCACCCCAAGGATTGGAATCAGACTTGGTTTTATTGCCGAGATACGTCTCCAATTGATGAGAATCCTCTGCCGGGTTATCGTCCTCACCGTCTTAGCAACACACATCCATTTCCTCAAAGGCTGACTGCAAAGGAACGATCCAACTATGCAGCACAACTCTCAAAGCTCAGAGCCTTTATGGCAAACAGTTTAACAGGAGTTGACTTTGTTCGCTGCTCGATATCCTGGAGCATTCTGCCTTTAAGTCGGTGCCCCGGTTTAATGTGTGAGTACACAGGGGACTTGAAAGATCCTCAACGCCATATTAACATTAAGCTAACAGAGGCTGAAGTTAATGAGGTTGTCAAGAAAATACTGAATGAACCGGAGGCTGTTTGCAGCAAGACATGGCTAAGTCCTTTCTGTACTTTGAATAAACCGCCAGCTGTAAGAATCATATAACTTTTTGTTTTAGCTTGATCCTTTTTAAATATTCTCTCAAAATTTTGTCCATTTTTGACAGGGCGATGATCCGTTCTGGAAGAAGAAGCCACAGGATAAACCGGCCAAGACACCTCGCCCCAAGACCAAGGTTACTAAAAAACCTGCTAAGAAGAAAAGCGCTGAACCCTCTGAACCGAATGTTGATGATGACCCGGATAATCCGGACTCAGAGGTAGAACTTGACTCTCTTGGTTCGCTTTTCATACACCTCATTGACAATGACTATTATTAGGATGACGCTGAAGGCAGCCAAGCCGAGGTCGTAGAGGTAATTATTCTTTCCTCCGATTCAGATCCTCTGCCAACACAGAAAATCCGTCAAGCAAGCCAAAAAGTAAGATTTTCTCACCCCCTAGATCACTTGGACCCAAACTTTCTTTTGAAGAAGCAGCAACGTGAAGCTCGCCGCACAACCCGGCACAGCGGCCAAGTGGTCACTTCAGCCGGTTTACCAAACACTCCGGTTCAGAAACATCAATCTGAGATGTCACATACTTCTGATACTTCTTATCCCAAGGCAGGCTATTTTCAACAACCTCTTAATCCGTCCGATTCAAATTATTAGGGAACGCCTCATTCATCATCTGGCGAGTCAACGGCCACACAGCTCCCTCCTCTTAAGACTGTTCCTGGGTAAACACTCTGAACTTAATATTTTGGTGCTTTGTACTTGCGTGTTATACTAACTTTTATATCTTTTCCTTTCAGAGCCAAGGCCAGGCCCAGCAAAAAGACCAAGTTAAATAAATCAACGGATGATAAACCGGTTGATGATAACCTGGCTGAAGATAACCCAGAACTGTTTGAGGCGAACGTTGATGACATACATGATGATCCACCACCAGAACACCATGATACCTTTGCTGAACCGATGGAAACAGATCCAATGAGCTAGACTGCTGAACCGCCGAGCCCAGCGAAAGTGGCTGATAAACCGCTGAGCCCAGCCAAGACAGCTGAAGATAGCACAGATGACATCATGATTACCGGTGTTGGCCATACCACCCCTGGCAATGCTATAGCTTTATCAAAGCATAGTGCCAAGGAAGAATTTGCTGCTATGGATAAAGGCAAGTGGAAGGCAGAGT
>NW_024113193.1:0-12618 GCF_003073215.2 Triticum urartu | reverse complement strand
AAAAGAGAGAGATTTGACCACAAGTGATTCTCTGGGACGGGCCATCCGTTGTCGATCTGGAGACCAACGCAGGACCGATCATCCAGGCTGAAGCGGCCTACTATATCAGTACGAGGGTAGGGAACCACCCAAATGTCCAAGGTATAGACACAGTTGCTTCTCATAAATGTGTCAACAGCAGTTGGATCGCCTTTCACCATCATCGGATAGTTTTGTCCAAGGAAGAGCGAGTTTTCTCCAAGACTATCAATTCTGTGCCAGGGAGAAGGAGTTGCGCTAGCACACTAGTATCCATTCCCGAATACCATGCAACGGGTGTTGGAATAGGTCCGGAGAGTGCGACCATGGGAGACACCTGCTTCCTTAGCAGTAACATCATCAGTGGGCTGTATACACACAAGAAGAGGTGATCCATCGGAATTAGTTGCCAGGCGCCATAGAGTATATCGGCACTGCTCGTCCTCATGCCCATGATCATCACCATAGTCATCTCCCCCTTGGTTATAAAAATTTTCAAGTATAGGTGGTGGGATGTTCACAGGACCTTGGAAATACAAGAAGAAGGTTAATTAGTAAGGGGAAACTTGCTAACCCGCATGCATGTGGATGAAACAATTATAATTATGGTGGAAGACAAACGTACCAAAACTATTAGGATGCCATGCAAAATAATGCCACGAGTGGTGGCAGCAAACACAAGGCCCTCGTATTGAATTGCATCACAGTACTCATCTATGTACAGAAACTGATTTTTGAGCAATATCCATCGAGTCGAACCACGAAGGACGGCAACAAGCTTGTCGAAGATAGCAAATTCCAAGAGCGGTTGTGAACTCGACAAATTGCTATCTTCCGTAGAAGACAGTCACCATGATTGTATTTGAACGTGCATACATTACCGGTGTGCTCAACCTCTGGGCAGTGTGCTGAGATTTTTGGAAGTGGAACCCGGTGACGAGTGTACACATTCACAAGTTCAAACACATAGAACACGAGAGAGAGAGAGAGATCAAACACATAGCTACTGGTACATACCCTCAGCCCCGAGGGAAAACTACTCCTCCTCGTCATGGAGAGCACCGGGATGATGAAGATTGCCACCGGAGAGGGATTCCCCTTCCGGCAGGGTGCCGGAACGGGTCTAGATTGGCTTTCGGTGGCTATGGAGGCTTCTGGCGGCGGAACTCCCGATCTATTGTGCTCCCAGATGTTTTTAGGGTATATGGAGATATATAGGCGGAAGAAGTACGTCAGGGGGGGCACGAGGGTGGAGGGCGCGCCCATAGGGGATGGGCGCGCCCCCCTCCCTCGTGGCCTCCTCGTAGGTCGCCTGACATGCACTCCAAGTCTTCTGGGCTTCTTCGGATCCAAAAATAAGTTCCGTGAAGTTTCAGGTCAATTGGACTCCGTTTGATTTTCCTTTTCTTCGAAACCCTAAAACAAGGTAAAAACAGAAACTGGCACTAGGCTCTGGGTTAATAGGTTATTCCCAAAAAATGATATAAAAGTGTATAATAAAGCCCATAAACAACCAAAACAATAGATAATATAGCATGGGGCAATCAAAAATTATAGATACGTTGGAGACGTATTAGCATCCCCAAGCTTAATTCCTGCTCGTCCTCGAGTAGGTAAATGATAAAAATAGAATTTTTGATGCGGAGTGCTACTTGGCATAAATATGTATATTCTTCTTAATTGTGGCATGAATATTCAGATCCGAAAGATTCAAGATAAAAGTTTCATATTGACATAAAAATAATAATACTTCAAGCATACTAAAAGCAATATGTCTCTTTCAAATAACATGGCAAAGAAAGTTCATCTACAAAATCAATATAGTTTAGTCATGCTCCATTTTCGTCACACAAGAATGCTCTCATTCATGCACAACCCGATGACAAGCAATCAATTGTTTCATACTTTAGTAATCTCTCCTATAAACTTTCCACGCATTATATGAGCCGAGCCATGGATAGCACTATTGGGTGGAATAGAATATAATGATGGGGGTTATGTGGAGAAGACAAAAAAGGAGAAAGTCTCACATCAACGAGGCTAATCATGGGGCTATGAGATGCCCCATCGATTGATGTTAAATGCAAGGAGTAGGGATTGCCATGCATGGATGCACTAGCTATAAATGTATGAAAGCTCAACAAAGAAACTAGTGGGTGTGCATCCAACTTGCTTTGCTCACGAAGACCTAGGGCCACTTGAGGAGGCCCATTGTTGGAATATACAAGCAAGTTCTAATAATGAAGAAAATTCCACTAGTATATGAAAGTGACAAAACAAGAGACTCTCTATCATGAAGATCATGGTTGCTCCTTTGAAGCACAAGTGTGGCAAAGGATAATTGCATTGTCCCTTCTCTCTTTTTCTCTCATTTTTTTGGGCCTTCTATTTTTTATGGCCTTTTTCTTCTCTTTTTCTCTTTTTTGGGCCTTCCCTTTTTTATGGCCTTTCTCTTTTCTTTTCCTTTTTTTTATATTCCTCACTTGGGACAATGCTCTAGAAAATGATGATCATCACACTTCTATTTATTTACAACTCGATACTAGAACAAAGATGACTCTATATGAATGCCTCCGGTGGTGTACCGGGATATGCAATGGACCAAGAGTGACATGTATGAAATAATTATGAACGGTGGATTTGCCACAAATACTATGTCAACTACATGATCATGCTAAGCAATATGACGATGATGGATGTGTCATGATGAACGGAATGGTGGAAAGTTGCATGGCAATATATCTTGGAATGGCTATGGAAATGCCATAATAGGTAGGTATGGTGGCTGTTTTGAGGAAGATATAAGGAGGTTTATGTGTGAAAGAGCGTATCGTATCACGGGGTTTGGATGCACCGGCGAAGTTTGCGCCAACTCTCAATGTGAGAAAGGGCAATGCATGGTACCGAAGAGGCTAGCAATGATGGAAGGGGGGGAGGGGGTATAATCAAACGACTCAACATTAGTCATAAAGAACTCACATACTTATTGCAAAAATCTACAAATCATCAAAAACCTAGGTACTACGCGTATGCTCCTAGGGGATAGATTGGTAGGAAAAGACCATCGCTCGTCCCCGACCGCCACTCATAAGGAAGACAATCAAATAACACCTCATGTTTCAAATTTGTTACATAACGTTTACCATACATGCATGGTACGGGACTTGCAAACTTCAACACAAGTATTTCTCAATTTCACAAATACTCAACTAGCACGACTTTGATATTATTACCTCCATATCTCAAAACAATCATCAAGCCATCAAACTTCTCTTAGTATTCAACACACTCATAAGAAAGTTTTTACTAATCTTGAATACCTAGCATATTAGGATTATTTAAGCAAATTACCATGCTATTTAAGACTCTCAAAATAATCTAAGTGAAGCATGAGAGATCAATAGTTTCTATAAAACAAATCCACCACCGTGCTGTAAAAGATATAAGTGAAGCACTAGAGCAACAACAAACTACTCCGAAAGATATAAGTGAAGATCAATGAGTAGTTGAATAATTATGCAACTATGTGAAGACTCTCTAACATTTAAGAATTTCAGATCTTGATATTTATTCAAACATTAAGCAAAACCAAAGAAAATGGCATTCTAAGAATGGCAAACATCTTGTGAAGAAGCAAAAACTTAGGATCAACCGAAACTAACCGATAGTTGTTGAAGAAGAAAGGTGGGATGCCAATCGGGGCATCCCCAAGCTTAGACGCTTGAGACTTCCTGAAATATTATCTTGGGATGCCTTGGGCATCCCCAATCTTGAGCTTTTGTGTCTCCTTAATTCCTCTCATATCACGGTCTCCCTAAATCTCAAAAGCTTCATCCACACAAAACTCAACAAGTACTCGTGAGATAAGTTAGTATAAACCATTGAAAAAACCTTATCATACTCTACTGTAGAAAATCACTAAAAATTATTATTCGACATTTCATACTAAATGCCTCTGCATATTTAATAGTCCTATCCTCAAATAGAATCATTAAAGAAGCAAACATATGCAAACAATGCAAACATAACAGCAATCTGCCTAAACAGGACAGCCTGTAACGAATGCAGCAACATCCATACTTCCCTAGCTCCAAAAATTATGAAAGAAAATTCCCACTGTAGTAAATTTATCAGAGCTTAATATGAAAAAGGTTTCAATATTTTATCACATTCTGACTTTTCTAGGGAATTATTGCAACAGCGATGAACTTTCTGTTTTCAAACAGCAACATGAGGACTTGTAAAATAGGCATAGTAAAGGCTATCAATGCCACTTTTATTGAAATAAAAGATGCAAAACATTGTTCTAAATAAAAGCAAGCAAATATTAACAAAATAAATTGACGCTCCAAGCAAAACACATATCATGTGGTGAATAAAAATATAGCTCCAAGTAAAGTTACCGATGAACGAAGACGAAAGAGGGGATGCCTTCCGGGGCATACCCAAGCTTAGGCTCTTGGATATCCTTGAATATTACCTTGGGGTGCCTTGGGCATCCCCAATATTAGGCTCTTGCCACTCCTTATTACATAGTCCATCGAATCCTTACCCAAAACTTGAAAACTTCACAACACAAAACTTAACAGAAAACTCGTAAGCTCCGTTAGTATAAGAAAATAAATCACCACTTCAAGAGACTATAATGAACTAATTATTTATTTATATTGGTGTTAAACCTACTGTATTCCAACTTCTCTATGTTTTATAAACTCTTTTATTAGCCATAGATTCATCAAAATAAGTAAACAACACATGAAAAACAGAATCTGTCAAAAGCAGAAAAGTCTGTAGTAATCTGGATCAAACGTATACTTCTGGAACTCATAAAATTCTCAAATAAATTTATGGACCTGAGGAATTTATCTATTAATCATCTGCAAAAATAATTAACTAAATAGCACTCTCCAATAAAAATGGCAGCAATTCTCGTGAGCGCTAAAGTTTCTGTTTTTTACAGCATGATCAACAAGACTTTCCCCAAGTCTTCCCAAAGGTTCTACTTGGCACAAACACTAATTAAAAGCATAAAACCACATCTAAACAGAGGCTAGATTAATTATTTATTACTAAACAGGAACAAAAAGCAAGGAAGAAAAATAAAATTGGGTTGCCTCCCAACAAGCGCTATTGTTTAACGCCCCTAGCTAGGCATGATGATTTCAATGATGCTCACATAAAAGATAAGAATTGAAACATAAAGAGAGCATCATGAAGAATATGACTAGCACATTTAAGTCTAACACACTTCCTATGCATAGGGGTTTTGTGAGAAAACAACTTATGGGAACAATAATCAACTAGCATAGGAAGGCAAAACAAGCATAACTTCAAAACTTTAAGCACATAGAGAGGAAACTTGATATTATTGCAATTCCTACAAGCATATATTCCTCCCTCATAATAATTTTCAGTAGAATCATGAATAAATTCAACAAAATAACCATCACCTAAAGCATTCTTTTCATGATCTACAAGCATAGAAATTTTATTACTCTCCACATAAGCAAAATTCTTCTCATGAATAATAGTAGGAGCAAACTCAACAAAATAATTATCATGTGAGGCATAATCTAATTGAAAACTAAAATCATGATGACATGTTTCATGGATATCATTATTCTGTATAGCATACAAGTCATCACAATAATCATCATAGATAGCAACTTTGTTCTCATAATCAATTGGAACCTCTTCCGGAATAGTGGATTCATCACAAAATAAAGTCATGACCTCTCCAAATCCACGTTCATCAATATAATCATCATAAATAGGAGGCATTCTTTCATCATAATAAATTTGCTCATCAAAACTTGGGGGACAAAAAATATCATCTTCATCAAACATAGCTTCCCCAAGCTTGTGGCTTTGCATATCATTAGCATCATGGATATTCAAGGAATTCATACTAACAACATTGCAATCATGCTCATCATTCAAATATTTAGTGCCAAACATTTTAATGCATTCTTCTTCTAACACTTTGGCACAATTTTCCTTTCCATCATACTCACGAAAGATATTAAAAAGATGAAGCGTATGAGGTAAACTTAATTCCATTTTTTTGTAATTTTCTTTTATGAACTAAACTAGTGATAAAACAAGAAACTAAAAGACTCGATTGCAAGATCTAAAGATATACCTTCATGCGCTAACCTCTCCGGCAACGGTGCCAGAAAAGAGCTTGATGTCTACTACACAACCTTCTTCTTGTAGACATTGTTGGGCCTCCAAGTGCAGAGGTTTGTAGGACAGTAGCAAATTTCCCTCAAGTGGATGACCTAAGGTTTATCAATCCGTAGGAGGCGTAGGATGAAGATGGTCTCTCTCAAGCAACCCTGCAACCAAATAACAAAGAGTCTCTTGTGTCCCCAACACACTCAATACAATGGTAAATTGTATAGGTGCACTAATTCGGCGAAGAGATGGTGATACAAGTGGTATATGGATAGTAGATAAAGGTTTTTGTAATCAGAAAATATAAAAACAGCAATGAAACTAATGATAAAAGTGAGCACAAACGGTATTGCAATGCTCGGAAACAAGGCCTAGGATTCATACTTTCACTAGTGCAAGTCCTCTCAACAATAATAACATAATTGGATCACATAACTATCCCTCAACATGCAACAAAGAGTCACTCCAAAGTCACTAATAGCGGAGAATGAACGAAGAGATTATGGTAGGGTAAGAAACCACCTCAAAGTTATACTTTCCAATCAATCCATTGGGCTATTCCTATAGGTGTCACAAATAGCCCTAGAGTTCGTACTAGAATAACACCTTAAGACACAAATCAACCAAAACCCTAATGTCACCTAGATACACCAATGTCACCTCAATTATCTGTGGGTATGATTATACGATATGCATCACACAATCTCAGATTCATCTATTCAACCAACACATAGAACCTCAAAGAGTGCCCCAAAGTTTCTACCGGAGAATCACGACGAAAATGTGTGCCAACCCCTATGCATAGGTTCATGGGCGGAACCCGCAAGTTGATCACCAAAACATACATCAAGTGAATCATGTGATATCCCATTGTCACCATAGATACGCACGGAAATACATACATCAAGTGTTCTCAAATATTTAAAGACTCAATCCGATAAGATAACCTCAAAGGGGAAACTCAATCCATTACAAGAGAGTAGGGGGGAAGAAACATCATAGGATCCAAATATAATAGCAAAGCTCGCGATACATCAAGATCGTATCACCTCAAGAACACGAGAGAGAGAGAGAGAGAGATCAAACACATAGCTACTGGTGCATACCCTCAGCCCCGAGGGAGAACTACTCCTCCTCGTCATGGAGAGCACTGGGATGATGAAGATGGTCACCGGAGAGGGATTCCCCCTCCGGCAGGGTGCCGGAATGGGGTCTAGATTGGCTTTCGGTGGCTACGGAGGCTTCTGGCAGCGGAACTCCCGATCTATTGTGCTCCCGGATGTTTTTAGGGTATATGGAGATATATAGGCGGAAGAAGTACGTCAGGGGGGGGCACGAGGGTGGAGGGCGTGCCCAGAGGGGGTGGGCGTGCCCCCTGCCTCGTGGCCTCCTCGTAGTCGCCTGAAGTGCACTCCAAGTCTTGTGGGCTTCTTCTGATCCAAAAATAAGTTCCATGAAGTTTCAGGTCAATTGGACTCCGTTTGGTTTTCCTTTTCTGCGATATTCTAAAACAAGGTAGAAACAGAAACTGGCACTGGGCTCTAGGTTAATAGTTAGTCCAAAAAAATGATATAAAAGTTTATAATAAAGCCCATAAACATCCAAAACAGTAGATAATGTAGCACGGAGCAATCAAAAAATTTAAATACGTTGGAGACGTATCAAGGGGCGGGTGATGAGCTTATGCTGGGGGCTCTGTCGGGGGCTGCTGTCCGGGCTGCTCAACACCACCAGCGGTGTACCGGAAGTGCCTGCCGGGGGATGCCCGCCCGCCGAAGACCTAGCCCTCTTCACCCTCTGGGCCAGTCTCTCCGCATCCCTGCCAAGATGAAGACAAGTCAAGAAAAGAAGCACGGTCCGAAGGGACAGAGATGACAAAAGTTGAGGCACTTACTCATCCTCCGCTTCTTCTTCCGCTGCCTCCCTCTTCCTCCTCGGGCTAAGGGACCCGAGGTCGAAGAAGACCTTCGTGTCGTCATCTGCGGGATGAGGGGAAGCAGGTGGATTTGGGGAATGCTTGGACGGAGAAGGGGCAGTTGCTTTATTCTTCGCCACCGCGGCCTTCACTGCTTTCCCCACCGCCGCGGCCCTCGTCTGACGCATGGGCACCTCCGGGGTTTGTTGCGGCCGTGCGGCCCTGCCGGACCGGACCGGCTCTCCAGAGATGGCCCGCTGTAGGACACGCCCTTTCCCCATGGCTGGGGGCTCGACAGCTTCAGCCTCCTCCTCGGACGGCTCGTCATCATCATCATCAATGAGAGGGGCTCCGGTGCCGGCGCTGCTGGCCTTCCCAGCGGATTCCGCCCACTGGGCGAGCTCCTTCTCCTTCACGGCCGTCGCGGCCTCGTCCTCCATGCCGCCAGTGCTGCCGACCTCCCTGGCGAGCTCCGCCTCCACCGCCCTGGCGGTGATGTAGTCCAACTCCGTCTGGGTGGTGTCCTGGACGAGCAACGGCTCAGCGCGGACATACCCCTCCACCAAGGTGTCAAAGAACTCCTGCACCTTTTCCTCCTCCGGCTCGGCCCAATTCAGATTGAGGCCGTGCGCGTTGAAGTCTGGCATCATGGCGATGATGTCGGACTGGCGAGAATTGTTGCTCAGCGGGACTACCCCCGCCGACAACCCAAACAAGGGCCCCTTGGCGACCTTGTTGGCCTTCGCGGCCTTGCCGGACGTCTCGGATCTGCCGCCGCGGCTCACGCTGAGCTGAAAAAGCTGCTGGCAGAAGTGAGCATGCGCCAACACCGTAAAGTTGTGGTTCGGACCAGGGCGGAGCCGCATGATGTCGGTCACATTGCTGAAAAGCCAAGCTGGCCTCCCCTTGTTGTGCAGAGGGGCGATGCGGCGGCGGATGAAATCCGCCCCGATCATCTCCAGGGTGAGCCCGACAGCGACAAGGCGGTGGATCCTGGTGGTGGCGACCATGAGCTTCTTATCCTGGGCATCGACGTCACTCCAGCCATCTCTGCAAGCCGGCGGCGCCTGGCGAACCTGGTAGAACTCCTGTGGGTCCTCCTCCTCAATCCAACACAACCGGCTCCGCCACTCCTCCCACCTCTCCTTCTGGGCGCCCTCTGGATACGTCCCCTTCCAGGGCCCTTGGGATCCAAGTGACACAACCAGAGATGGCGCCTCCCTTCTGGATCCGAGGTAAAAGTAGTGGCGGAAGAGCGCGGTGCTGGGGAGCACTCCGGCAAAGCCCTCACAAGATGGACGAAAAGAGCCATGCACGCCATGACATTTGGAGTAAAATCCAGAAGGTGAAAGCCATAGGTGTGCATGATGTCGTTGAAGAAATCAGAGAAAGGGGGGCAGAGGCCGCAAGAAAAGTAGTCGATAAAGAATGGGTATCGATTCGGGGCAGCCTTGGCACAATCCGCAGGGATGACACGTGTGGCCGGGTGGCTGATACGTCTCCAACGTATCTATAATTTTTGATTGCTCCATGCTATATTATCTACGGTTTTGGGCAATATCGGGCTTTATTATCCACTTTTATATTATTTTTGGGACTAACCTATTAACCGGAGGCCCAGCCCAGATTTGCTGTTTTATGCCTATTTCAGTGTTTCGAAGAAAAGGAATATCAGACGGAGTCTAAACGGAACGAAATCAACTGGAGAAGTTATTTTTGGAAGGAAACACACCTGATGGACTTGGACCCCATGTCAGGGGAGACACGAGGTGCTCATGAGGGTGGGGGGTGCCCCCCCTAGGGCGCGCCCCCTGTCTTGTGGGACCCCCGTGGCTCCTCCGACGTCCTCCCTACACCCATATATACCCACATGACCTAAAACTTCCAGAACAAAAGATAGATCGGGAGTTCCGTCGCCAGAAGCCTCCGTATCCACCAAAAGTCAATCGGGACCCTGTTCCGGCACCCTGCCGGAGGGGGGGAACCCTCACCGGTGGCCATCTTCATCATCCCGGTGCTCTCCATGACGAGGAGGGAGTAGTTCTCCCTCGGGGCTGAGGATATGTACCAGTAGCTATGTATTTGATCTCTCTCTCTCTCGTGTTCTTGATTTGGCACGATCTTGATGTATCGCGAGCTTTGCTATTATAGTTGGATCTTATGTTTCTCCTTCCCCCTCTTCTCTCTTGTAATGAATTGAGTTTCCCCTTTGGAGTTATCTTATCGGATTGAGTCTTTAAAGACTTGAGAACACTTGATGTATGTCTTGTCGTGGATATCTGTGGTGACAATGGGATACCACGTGCCGCTTGATGTATGTTTTGGTGACCAACTTGCGGGTTCATGAACCTATGCACAGGGGTTGGCACACATTTTCGTCGTGATTCTCCGGTAGAACTTTGGGGGCACTCTTTGAGGTCCTTTGTGTTGGTTGAATAGATGAATCTGAGATTGTGTGACGCATATCGTATAATCATACCCACGGATACTTGAGGTGACATTGGAGTATCTAGGTGACATTAGGGTTTTGATTGATTTGTGTCTTAAGGTGTTATTCTAGTACGAACTCTAGGGCTGTTTGTGACACTTATAGGAATAGCCCAACAGATTGATTGGAAAGAATAACTTTGAGGTGGTTTCGTACCCTACCATAATCTCTTCGTTTGTTCTCCGTTATTAGTGACTTTGGAGTGACTCTTTTTTGCATGTTGAGGGATAGTTATGTGATCCAATTATGTTATTATTGTTGAGAGGACTTACACTAGAGAAAGTATGAACTCTAGGCCCTGTTTACCATCTTTGCAATACCGTTTACGCTCACTTTTATCACTTGCTACCTTGCTGTTTTTATTATTTCAGATTACAAAAACTATTATCTACTATCCATATACCACTTGTATCACCATCTCTTCGCCGAACTAGTGCACCTATACAATTTACCATTGTATTGGGTGTGTTGGGGACACAAGAGACTCTTTGTTATTTGGTTGCAGGGTTGCTTGAGAGAGACCATCTTCATCCTACGCCACCTACGGATTGATAAACCTCAGGTCATCCACTTGAGGGAAATTTGCTACTGTCCTACAAACCTCTGCACTTGGAGGCCCAACAACGTCTACAAGAAGAAGGTTGTGTAGTAGACATCAAGCTCTTTTCTGGCGCCGTTGCCGGGGAGGTGAGTGCTTGAAGGTATATCTTTAGATCTTGCAACCGAGTCTTTTAGTTTCTTGTTTTATCACTAGTTTAGTTTATAAAAGAAAACTATAAAAAATGGAATTGAGTTTGTCTCATACGCTTCACCTTTTTAATATCTTTCGTGAGTATGATGGAAAGGATATTTGTGCTCAAGTGCTAGAAGAAGAAATCTATAAAATGTTTGGCACTAAATATTTGAATGATGAGCATGATTGCAATGTTGTTAGTATGAATTCCTTGAATATCCATGATGCTAATGATATGCAAAGCCACAAGCTTGGGGAAGCTATGTTTGATGAAGATGATATTTTTTGTTCCCCAAGTTTTGATGAGCATATTTATTATGATGAAAGCATGCCTGCAATCTATGATGATTATTGTGATGATACATATGCTATAAAAAGTAGTGATTATACTTATAAAACTTACCATGATTATGATTACCCCTTCTCTAAACATTACTCTTTTAATTTGGAAACAATTTATAGTATTCAAGTCTCTTATGATACTCCCACTATTATTCATGAGAAGAATTTTGCTTGTATGGAGAGTAGTAAAATTTATGTGCTTGTAGATCATGAAAAGAATGCTTTAGGTGCTAGTTATATTGTTGCATTCATTCTTTATGCTACTAAAAATTATTATGAGGGAGTAATATATGCTTGTAGGAATTGCAATAATATAAAGTTTCCTCTCTATGTGCTTAAAGTTTTGAAGTTATGCTTGTTTTACCTTCCTATGCAAGTTGATTATTGTTCCCACAAGTTGTTTGCTCACAAAATCCCTATGCATAGGAAGTGGGTTAGACTTAAATGTTCTATTAATATTCTTCATGATGCTCTCTTTATGTTACAATTCTTATCTTTTATGTGAGCATCATTGGAATCATCATGCCTAGCTAGGGGCGTTAAACGATAGCGCTTGTTGGGAGGCAACCCAATTTTATTTTTGTCCCTTGCTTTTTTCTCCTGTTTAGTAATAAATAACTCATCTAGACTATGTTTAGATGTGGTTTTATATGTTTAATTAGTGTTTGTTCCAAGTAGAACCTTTGGGAAGACTTGGGGGAAGTCTTGTTGATCATGCTGTCAAATACAGAAACTTTAGCGCTCACGAGAACTGCTGCCATTTTTATTTGGAGAGTGCTATTTAGTTAATTATTTTTGCATATGATTAATAGATAAATTACTCAGGTCCAGAAATTTATTTGAGAATTTTATGACTTCCATAAGTATACGTTTGATCCAGATTACTACATACTTTTCTGTTGTTGACAGATTCTGTTTTTCATGTGTTGTTTACTTATTTTGATG
>NW_024113192.1:0-9936 GCF_003073215.2 Triticum urartu | reverse complement strand
AAAGAGAGATTGATCCGCCGCACTATGCAGCGTGCCTCATTTTGGTCCTCCGGAAGTTCCTATCTAGTTAGGTAGGTCAGGAATGGTTCTGTCCACGGGGCAATAATGGCCATTATTTCGTGGGCTGAAGGTGTTATTTCGGTGGCAGAGCCTCCGATTGTGTCAGAGAGTTCGGTATCGGGTATTTTGGCCGGGTCCGGACTGTTGTTACCGGTGTCCCCTTCCCATACTACGGATGGCTTGAACAGCCTTTCCAAAAATATGTTGGGGGGACCGCATCGCGTTTTGCGCCGATGCGGGCGAGGATATCCGCCGCCTGATTGTTTTCCCGAGCCACATGGTGAGATTCGAGCCCCTCGAACCGAGCTGACATTTTTAGGACGGCGTTTCGATAGGCCGCCATTTTCGGATCCTTGGCGTCAAAGTCTCCGTTTATTTAGGATATTGCGAGGTTTGAATCCCCACGCACCTCCAGGCGTTGAATTCCCATGGAGACTGCCATCCAAAGACCATGCAACAGAGTTTCGTATTCGGCTGCATTGTTGGAGTCTGTATACAATATTTGCAGTACGTACCGAAGGGTATCTTCGGTTGGGGACGTCAGGACGACGCCAGCCCTGAGACCAGCTAGCATTTTAGAACCGTTGAAGTGCATGATCCAATTGGAGTATGCACCGTACTCTTTAGGGAGTTCCGCCTCCGTCCATTCGGCGACGAAGTCGACCAATACTTGTGATTTAATGGCCTGTCGAGGTTTGTATGTTATGTCGAATGGGAGGACCTCAATGGCCCATTTGGCAATCCGGCCCGTAGCGTCGCGGTTGTTTATAATATCATTAAGTGGCACTTCCGAGGCTACTGTAATCGAACACTCTTGAAAGTAGTGTCACAGTTTCCGCGATGCCATGAATACCGCATATGCTATCTTTTGGTAATGCGGGTACCGTGATTTGCATGGAGTGAGGACAGTGGATACATAGTATACCGGCTTTTGAAGAGGAAATTTGTGTCCGTCCGCTTCCCGTTCGACAACGAGCACCGCGCTTACAACTTGATGAGTTGCCGCAATGTACAACAACATTGGTTTGCCGATGTTTGGCGCGGCCAGGATTGGGTTGGTTGCCAAAATGGCCTTTATTTCTTCCAATCCGGCTGTGGCCGCGTCCGTCCACTCGAAGTGTTCGGTGCGCCGAAGGAGGCGATAAAGGGGTAAAGCCTTTTCTCCTAAGCGGGAGATAAAGCGGCTTAGAGCCGCCACGCATCCAGTTAACTTCTGGATTTGTTTGAGGTCTGTTGGGGTAGCCAACTGTGACAAAGCTCAGATTTTGGCCGGATTAGCTTCGATACCTCTACTGGAGACAATGAATCCCAGGAGCTTTCTGGCTGGTACGCCGAAAACGCATTTTTCCGGATTGAGCTTGATGTCATATGTTCGGAGGTTGTCGAACGTGAGCCTCAAGTCGTCTATCAAAGAGTCGACGTGTTTGGTTTTGACGACCACATCGTCTATGTATGTATCTACTGTTTTGCCGATTTGTTTCTCCAGACATGTCTGAATCATGCGCTGAGATGTTGTGCCGGCGTTTTTGAGCCCAAAAGGCATTGTGTTGAAACAGAAGGGACCGTATGGTGTGATGAATGTCGTTGCGGCTTGGTCGGACTCCGCCATCTTGATTTGGTGGTAACCAGAGTATGCGTCGAGGAAACACAATGACTCGTGTCCTGCGGTAGCATCAATGATTTGATCGATGCATGGGAGGGGGAAGGGATCCTTTGGGCAAGCTTTATTGAGGTCTTTGAAATCGACACAAAGGCGCCAGGATTTGTCCTTCTTCGGTACCATCACCAGGTTTGCTAGCCAGTCCGGATGTTTTATTTCTCTGATGAATCCGGCCTCCAATAACTTGGCTAGTTCTTCTCCCATGGCCTGTCTCTTAGGTTCGGAGAAACGCCGAAGAGCTTGCTTGACCGGCTTGAATCCCTTTAGGATATTGAGGTTATGCTCGGCCAGCCTGCATGGGATTCCTGGCATGTCTGAGGGATGCCAGACGAATATGTCCCAATTCTCGCGCAGGAACTCTCGTAGTGCGGCGTCCACAACGGGGTTTAACTGTGCCCCGATGGAGGCTGTTTTTGTAGGGTCCGTTGGGTGGACTTGGAATTTGACTATTTCATCCGCTGGTTTAAAAGAGGTGGACTTGGATCTCTTGTCGAGTATCACGTCTTCCCTGTCCACTGTGGAGCGTAGCGTGGTTAATTCCTCGGCCGAGAGGGCTTCGGATAATGCCTCAAGGGCCAATGCGGCTGTTTTGTTTTCGGCACGGAGTGCTGTGTCCAGATCACTGGCGAGAGTGATGATTCCGTTGGGCCCGGGCATTTTAAGCTTCATGTACCCGTAATGGGGTACGGCTTGGAAGCTTATAAACGCCTCCCGTCCTAAAAGAGCGTGATAGCCACTGCTGAACGGGGCCACTTGGAATGTAATTTCTTCGGACCTGTAATTGTCCGGCGTGCCGAATACCACATCCAGTGTGATTTTCCCAGTGCAACGTGCTTCCCGACTGGGGATAATTCCTCTAAAGGTTGTGCTACTTTGCTCGATGCGGTTCCAGTCTATTTCCATCTTTTGAAGAGTTTCCTCATAGATGAGGTTTAGTCCGCTGCCGCCGTCCATGAGTACTTTAGTGAGTCGAAAGCCGTCCACGATTGAACTGAGGACCAGTGTGGCTGGTTCTCGGGCTGTTCGGACTTTAGGTTCATCACTGGCTGTAACGCCCTCGATGCGACTATATCTCCTATGTGTCGAAGCACGACTTAGAGGCATAACCGCATTGAAAGCAATGTCACAAGTAAGGTAATCTTCACAACAACCCATGTAAATAGATAAAAGGGGAAAATGTACATAGTTGGCTTACACTCGCCACGTCACACAAATACATGAATAACATTACAATCATCCAATACACTCATGGTCCGACTACGGTACCAAAATAAAAGATCAACCCCAACATGCGACACGGTCCCCGATCGCCCCAACTGGGCATCACTACTGATCATCTGGGAAAGACACATAGTAACGGTGAGAGTCTTCGTCGAACTCCCACTTGAGCTTAAGCGCATCGTCTGGAACGGTATCATCGGTCCCTGCATCCTGGTTTGGAAGTAATCTGTGAGTCACGGGGACTCAACAATCTCGCACCCTCGCGATCAAGACTATTTAAGCTTATAGGTAAGGTAAGATATGATGTGGACCTGCAGCAAGCGATTAGCATATATGGTGGCTAACCTATTCGCAAAAGAGAGCGAGAAGAGAAGGCAAAGCACGGACGAAGAACTATGATCAAGAAGTGATCCTAGAAACAACCTACGTCAAGCATTACTCCAACACCGTGTTCACTTCCTGGACTCTGCCAAGAAGAGACCATCACGGTTACACACGCAGTTGATTCATTTTAATTAAGTTAAGTTTCAAGTTATCTACAACCGGACATTAACAAATTCCCATCTGCCCATAACCGCGGGCACGGTTTTCAAAAGTTCAAATCCCTGCAGGGGAGTCCCAACTTAGCCCATCAACAAGCTCTCACGGTCAACGAAGGATATTCCTTCTCCCGAGACATCCGATCAGACTCGGCATCCCGGTTACAAGACATCCTCGACAATGGTAAAACAAGTCCAGCAACACCGCCCGAATGTGCCGACAAATCCCGATAGGAGCTGCACATATCTCGTTCTCAGGGCACACTCGGATAAGCAATCCGTACAACTAAAACCAGCCCTCGAGTTTCCCCGAGGTGGCGCTGCAAGGGCTAGTTTGGACCAACACTCAGAGGAGCACTGGCCCGGGGGGGTTTAAATAAAGATGACCCTCTGGGCTCCGGAACCCAAGGGAAAAAGAGGCTAGGTGGCAAATGGTAAAACCAAGGTTGGGCATTGCTGGAGGAGTTTTATTCAAGGCGAACTGTCAAGGGGTTCCCATTATAACCCAACCGCGTAAGGAACGCAAAATCCGGGAACATAACACCGATATGACGGAAACTAGGGCGGCAAGAGTGGAACAAAACACTAGGCAAAAGGCCGAGCCTTCCACCCTTTACCAAGTATATAGATGCATTAAGATAACAAGATAATATAGTGATATCCCAACAATAAACAATGTTCCAACAAGGAACGATCTCCAATCTTCACCTGCAACTAGCAACGCTATAAGAGGGGCTGAGCAAAGCGGTAACATAGCCAATCAACGGTTTGCTAGGACATGGTGGGTTAGAGGTTTGACATGGCAATTTGGGAGGCATGATAAGCAAGTGGTAGGCATCGTAGCATAGGCATAGCAAAAGAGCGAGCATCTAGCAAGCAAAGATAGAAGTGATTTCGAGGGTATGATCATCTTGCCTGCAAAGTTGTCAGAGTTGACTTGATCCTCGTAAGCAAACTCAACGGGCTCCTCGTTAGCGAACTCGTCTCCCGGCTCTACCCAAACAAGACAAACAAGCAAAAGGAACACAATCAACCACGTGCAAATGCTCGAACAACATGATGCAAACATGGTATGCTATGCGGGATGCGATATGTGATGCATATGCAAGATTTGACAAGGAATGATTGAACCTGGCCTCAACATGGAAATCCAAAGTGCCACTGGAAAGGTGAGGTGATTTCGGTTGAAATCGATATAAAGATCACCGGAATCGGATGCACGGTTTGGAAATGGCAAGCAAAATAAATATGGCACCGGTCTGTGATAATCAGCAAGTAGCCATCTAAATGCATCAAGATAAATATGCTACAACACTCAAACATGACAACACAATATATGGTAGGGATCCACTCATGATGCTTGACAAAAGATGAACACTGAGCTACGGCTAATTCATCCATTAACAGGTTCAAACAAGCATGTCAAAAGTGCAAATGATAACAGGTTTCAGACTTAGTGAAATTAACACAAGTCTGGAATTTAACATCAGGTAGCACATTTTGGAGCATGAAAACTATAAGCTACAGGAACTTAACATGGCAAAGCAAGGCATGGCATGAAGCTACTCAAAGCACTTAACAAAAGTCCCTTAGTGACCTTGAGCCAAAAGGGATCAGAAAATACAATTGCAAGCATGTGAACATGGCAAAAACATAATCAGATTACAGACTTAGTGAAAAACTGGAGCACAGAGCATGGCATGACAAACTAAGCATACACCCATCAAGAATACATGGCATAGAATCTAGACATGGCAAGAACAACAACATAGCATGCACGGATCAATAGCAACATCCTCGGCAAAATCGCTAACAAGTCAACAATCTGCTAGGATTCACGAAATAGCAAAAGTAGAGCTCGATTGACTCAAGCTAGGGTGCTCCATAATGCAAACAAAGACATGGATGGATGGAAGCAACCACAAATGTTAACAAATCATCTTATTGATCATCCTCAAAAGAGGCACCGTAATCACTAGGAAACAACACGAACATATGGCATACCGAACAAAATCAGGACAAGGGACTTGTCGAGAATTCTAAGTCCCTGAAATCAGCATTACCGAATACGCTACTTTGCAAGCTTGTGCTAGTCACCACACATATCACAAAAATACATGGTAAGCACCTCTGTAAAATGGCATGGCATATAACAAAACTCATGTAGAGCTCAGGAGCATATCATGCACACATTAAACATGGCAAAAATGACAAATATCTATTTGATGAAACAGATCTGACAAGTTTATCACATAGCCCTCTTCCAACAGCATTTCACGCATCAAGATGAGCTCAAATGAAAATGATGCAATGAGATGAAATGATGTACTCTTTGAGACGAACATTTTGATATGCTAGACGCGCAAATCGGAGCTACGGATGCGGAGATACGACATGCCAAAGTTTGCAAAATAATTAGGGTTTCGGGGATAAAAAGTGAACTGTCCCAAATAGATCTCAGATCCGGCCCGGGAGCACTGTAGCGGCACGGCTGCCGAGGTTCGCCGGGGAGATGGGTTCGCCAGAGCGAGGGAGTCGCCGGAGTCGGACTTGCCGGGCAGCGCGGACGACGAGGAGGGCGGCGAGGCGGCGCCGGAGTAGGACTTGCCGGTGGTGGCGCGGTGGAGCTCCGTGCGGCGGCGGTCGCCGGCGCGGGGCGGCGGCCGGAGCGGGGGCTCGCCGGCCGGGCGATGCCGTGGAGGAGAAGAGGCGGCGCGGTCGGGCGATGCCCCTTGGGCGCGGCGGCGACGGGATCGGGCCGCGGGGGCCCAGATCGGGCTCCGCGGGCCTCGGCGGCGTCGGGTGGCGGGCGCCATGTGGCAGGCGCGGGTTGGCACGGAGGAGCTGGCGGACGCTTCCGGTCCGCTCCGGACGTGTCCGGCGGCGTGGGGAGCGGAAATTTAGGGTTTGGGGAAGAAGAGACCTGGGATTTGGAATGAGGGGTCTATATATAGGTGTAGAGGGAGCTAGGAAGCTCCAAATGGAGTGCGGTTTTCGGCCACGCGATCTTGATCGAACGCTCTAGACGATAGAAGGGTTTTTGGTGGGTTTTGGGCCAAATTGGAAGGGTGTTGGGCTGCAACACAAACAAGGCCTTCTCGGTCCCTCGGTTAACCGTTGGAGTATCAAACGAAGTCCAAATGGTACGAAACTTGACAGGCGGTCTACTGGTAGTAAACCAAGGCCGCTTGGCAAGTCTCAGTACAAACTGGAAATGTTTAACCCCCTCACACGAAAAGAGATAGAAAGGGGCACCGGAGGAGATAGGAGCGCCGGAATGCAAAACGGACAACGGGGAAAATGCTCGGATGCATGAGACGAACACGTATGCAAATGCAATGCACATGATGACATGATATGAGATGCATGACAAAGGCAACAACAGACGAAGATAAAAACCCTACACCGAGGAAAATAAAATAACTTAGGCCGGAAACGACAAGAGTTGGGATACAGATAAGGTAAATTACATCCGGGGTGTTACAACACTCCACCACTATGAAAGGATCTCGTCCCGAGATCTAGGACTGGAAAAACGCCGGGTACTCAGAAAGGAGGTGATCCTCGTTCCCAGGTGGCTTCACGGTCGGAATGGTGTGACCACTTGACTTTGAGGAATTTGATTGACTTATTGCGAGTCTTGCGTTCAGTCTCTTCAAGAATAGCAACTGGGTGCTCACGATAAGAGGTCTTCTTGGAGATCAATGTCTTCGAAGTTGATGGTGCGGTCAGGGTGTCTTGAAGCACTTGCGGAGCTGAGAGACATGGAACACGTCGTGCACATTTGCAAAGTTGGAGGGAAGCTCGAGTTGATAGGCGAGATCGCCTCTCTTGCTGACGATCTTGAAAGGACCCACGTATCTAGGGGCAAGCTTCCCTTTGATACCGAAGCGACGATAATTTCATTGGAGAGACGCGGAGGTAAACATGGTCTCCGATCTCGAAAGCCAAATCATGATGCTTACTATCATAGTAGCTCTTCTGACATGATTGCGCTGCTTTGAGGTTATCACGAATAACTTTGCACATTTCCTCTGCATCTATGATCAAGTCATTTCCAAGAAGTTGACGTTCACCGGTCTCGGACCAGTTAAGAGGAGTACGGCACTTCCTGCCATAGAGAATTTCAAATGGGGCCTTGCCCGAACTTGCTTGAAAATTGTTGTTGTAGGAGAACTCGGCATATGGAAGACAATCTTCCCACTTCATACCGAAAGAGATAACGCAAGCCCTGAGCATATCTTCGAGAATCTAATTGACACGCTCGACTTGGCCGCTAGTTTGAGGATGGAAAGTTGTGCTGAAGCGGATGTTGGTGCCCATGGCCTTCTGAAAAGAATCCCAAAACTTGGATGTAAAGATGCTGCCATGGTCTGAAGAGATCAACTGTGGAATGCCGTGCAGAGAGACAATCCGAGAGGTATACAGCTCCGCCAATTGAGCTGCAGTGATAGACTCTTTGATAGGCAGAAAGTGAGCCACTTTAGTGAGTTTGTCGATGACAACGAATATAGCATCATTGCCACGCTTGGACTTTGGAAACCCAGTCACGAAGTCCATCTCAATGTGGTCAAACTTCCATTCTAGAATGGCAAGAGGTTGGAGGAGACCAGTTGGTCGTTGGTGTTCTGCCTTCACTCTTCTGCAGACATCACATTCATTCACGAACTGAGCAATATCGCGCTTCATTCGAGTCCACCAATAAGCCTGCTTGAGGTCCTGGTACATCTTCATACTCCCAGGGTGGATGGAGAGGAGTGAATTGTGAGCCTCGTTCATAATGACTTTACGAAGGTCACCTTTAGGCACAACAATGCGATCCTCGAAGAAGAGAGTATCCTTGTCATCAAGGCGATAGCACTTGTACTTGGGTTGACTCTTGGCAATCCCAATCTTCACCTTCTTCACCATAGCATCAAGAAGTTGAGCCTCGCGAATCTGATCTTCCAAAGTAGGAGAGACTTGAAGGTTGGCGAGGGAACCTTGAGGAACAACTTGCAGATTGAGTTTGCGGAAAGCTTCACAAAGCTCGGGTTGGTAAGGCTTAAGAATCAGACTGTTGCAGTAAGCCTTCCTGCTCAATGCGTCAGCAATCACATTGGCCTTGCCTGGAGTATATTCGATACTCGGATTATACTCTTGAATCATTTCGACCCAACGAGTCTGCCTGAGGTTGAGATTAGGCTGAGTGAAGATGTACTTGAGACTCTTGTGGTCAGTGAAGATGTCCACTTTTCTTCCCAATAAGAGATGTCTCCAAGTCAAAAGAGCATGCACAACTGCCGCCAACTCAAGGTCATGAGTGGGGTAGTTCTTCTCGTTGGGCTTCAACTGGCGAGAGGTATAAGCCACAACTTTCTTCTCTTGCATCAATACTGCACCAAGACCTTGAAGAGAGGCATCGCAGAAGACCTCGAACGGTTTGGATTCATTAGGAGGAGTCAGAACTGGAGCACTGACTAATTTCTCTTTCAAAGTGTTGAAAGCGATGTCACATTCAGGAGACCAAACTTACTTGACGTGCTTCTGGAGAAGGTTTGAAAGAGGCTTCGCGATCTTTGAAAAGTTCTCAACGAACCTTCGACAGTAGCTTGCGAGACCAAGGAAGCTGCGGAGTTGCTCCACGTTCTGAGGTGGTTCCCCGTTCACAATTGCAGACACCTTCTCAGGATTCACCGGTATGCCCTTGGCAGAGATGATATGCCCAAGATAGAGAACCTCATCGAGCCAAAACTCGCACTTTGAGAACTTGGCGTAGAACTGATGTTCTCTGAGCTTATCCAGCACCAAACGCAAGTGCTTGGCATGATCTTCCTTGTTCTTCGAAAAGACCAGAATATCATCGAGGTAGACCAAGACGAAGTCATTTGTGTAGGCGTTGAAGATAAAGTTCATCATGCGAGAGAAAGTCGGAGGAGCGTTGACAAGGCCAAAAGACATGACATTGTATTCATATGAACCATAGCTTGTTCTGAAAGCTGTCTTGGGGATATCTTGCTCACGGATTCGAATCTGGTGATATCCCATATGGAGATCAAGCTTGGAGAATACTTGAGCACCTTTGAGTTGTTCAAACAGCTCGTTGATGTTGGGAAGTGGGTACTTGCTCTTTGTAGTATTCTTGTTCAATGGACGGTAGTCAACACAAAGTCGGTCCGTTCCATCCTTCTTCTTCACAAAAAGAACTCCACAACCCCATGGAGAAGAACTAGGTCAGATGAGACCCATTCGCTCTTGAATATCGAGTTTCTTCTTCAGCTCCTTCAACTCTTCAGGTCCAAGCTTGTAAGGACGTTTGCAAACCGGTTCCGTGCCAGGCTCAAGATCGATGACGAATTCAACTGGCCGGTGCGGAGGCATTCCTGGAAGCTCTTCTGGAAAGACGTCTTGATATTCGCAAATGACTGGAATTTGAGAGATGGCATCCAGTTCACCCTTCTAATTGAGAGAAAACTG
>NW_024113191.1:0-9926 GCF_003073215.2 Triticum urartu | reverse complement strand
AAGAAGAAAGGGAAGGGATGTCATAGATATATCCTCCCAAGGAACACTAGGTACAGGCAAAGGCATATATAAACCATGAGGATTGAGTCGTGACTTAGCTCTTTGACATGTAGTGCAGCGAGCAACAAAACGCTCGACATCCCGTCTCATCTTTGGCCAAAAGAAATGTGTAGCAAGTATATCCTCCGTCTTCTTGACGCCAAAGTGTCCCATTAATCCTCCTCCATGCGCCTCCTGCAACAACAAAAGACGAACGGAGCTAGCTGGAATGCATAGCTTGTTAGCACGAAACACAAATCCATCGTTAAGAACGAACTTGTTCCAAGTTCTCCCTTCCTTACAATTCTGCAATACATCTTTAAATTCAGCATCATGCACATATTGATCTTTGATGGTCTCCAAACCAAATATTTTAAAGTCAATTTGTGAAAGCATAGTATAACGACGAGACAAGGCATCAGCAATAACATTTTCTTTACCCTTCTTGTGTTTAATGACATAAGGGAAAGTCTCAATGAATTCAACCCATTTAGCATGTCTACGGTTCAGTTTTGCTTGACTTTTAATGTGTTTCAAAGATTCATGATCAGAATGTATAACAAATTCCTTGGGCCATAAATAATGTTGCCATGTTTCTAAGGTCCGAACAAGAGCATATAATTCTTTATCATAAGTAGAATAGTTCAGACTAGGCCCACTCAATTTTTCAGAAAAGTATGCAACAGGTTTTCCATCTTGTAATAACACACCTCCTAATCCAATTCCACTAGCATCACATTCAAGCTCAAAAGTCTTATTAAATTAGGAAGTTGGAGTAAAGGAGCATGTGTCAACTTATCTTTCAATACCGTGAAGGCTTCTTCCTGTGCGGTACCCCAAACAAAAGGCACATCCTTCTTTGTAAGCTCGTTGAGAGGTGCAGCAATGGTGCTGAAATCTCTCACAAAACGCCTATAGAAACCAGCGAGGCCAAGGAAACTCCTCACTTGTGTGACCGTTTTGGGCTGCGGCCAACTCTCAATAGCTTCAATCTTGGCTTTATCAACTTCAATTCCCTGTGGAGTAACAACATAGCCAAGAAAAGATACTCGGTCGGTGCAAAAGGTGCACTTTCCAAGGTCAAACAAACGTGCATCACGTAGAGCAATAAAAACAGCACGTAAATGTTCCAAATGTTCCTCCAAAGATTTGCTATAAATCAATATGTCATCAAAGTAAACTACCACAAATCGTCCAATGAAAGCACGTAAAACTTCGTTCATTAACCTCATGAAAGTACTAGGTGCATTAGTTAACCCAAAAGGCATGACTAACCACTCATATAATCCAAACTTAGTTTTAAATGCTGTTTTCCATTCATCCCAATTTCATACGAATTTGATGGTATCCACTAAGCAAATCAACTTTGGAGAATATTGTAGAGCCACTCAATTCATCAAGCATATCATCTAGCCTAGGAATAGGATGACGATAACGAATAGTAATATTATTAATGCCTCTACAATCAACGCACATACGCGACGTACCATCCTTTTTCGCACTAAAATGATAGGAACAGCACAAGGACTAAGGGATTCGCGTATATAACCTTTGTCGAGCAGTTCTTGTACTTGACGCATAATCTCCTTCGTCTCCTCTGGATTGGTACGGTATGGTGCACGGTTGGGTAGCGAAGCACCGGGAATTAAGTCAATTTGATGCTCAATCCCTCGAATAGGTGGTAATCCCGGTGGCACGTCTTGTGGAAAGACGTCAGCGAACTCCTGCAAAATGTTAGTGACAGCAGGGGGCAAAGAGGAAGGCACGTCCTCGAATGAAAATAATGCCTCTTTGCACACAAAAGCATAGCAAACAGATTTGCTAAAATCTAGCTCATCAATATCAGATTTGGTGGCAAGTAAACATGCACTTTTCAATTTAATTTCAGAAACAACAGTAGATGGTTTATTATTAGGCTTCATTTGGTGCTCAAATTCTTTTGCCACAATCTGATTTTCACTCTTATTTGTCTCCTGTTTTGCTTTATTAGCTCTATTAATATCATCTTTCAAAATGGAATCAGGAGTCATAGGAATGCAAAGTAATATTTTTATCTTGAAGGCTAAGGTGTCCCGATGTTTCGATGAGATGGTGGCTATCGTTTTCTGTGGGAGTCGACCTTGACGATCCGACTACGAACGTGCGAGACGTCACGCCTTAGCAATCGCTAAACCAACTTCCGAGGGTTATTGACCACGCCGGAGCACGATCAACCTGACCACGAGGGTCTGTTTCCTGCGAGCAAACGAAGAACAAGCAAGAAACTGAGATTGCAATCGGGATATTGCGAATATAAGATGAAAGCTTAATTGATCAAGGTGGGGTTCTGTGACGTCTTGGTCTGGTCGTTGGACACAAACGAAGTACGCGAAGTTGCAGCTATGGCGAACTTTTAATCTAAACAAAACCCAAAGTCTAAACGACGCCCTAAGGGCTGTATATATGGAGGAAGATGGGGGAATTTCGTGGCCCTTGAGGGTGGGGTCCGAAACCAACCCTAACTCTTGTTTCCCCACACATACGGACTCTAAAAATAGCCTATACTTAAGTATTTCGAAATTACATGGGCCTGGCCCATTAATAAGGTGACGCAGCACCTAGAATAGCCTATGGACGAATATTATGAAGTGGCATCTTGTATATTTCGTCCAAGCTTCATGCACTCCTTATGGCGGCTTCAAAGTCCTGAAATCATCACTTGTAACTCCGTTCTTGATCCCCTTGCGCATGCCATCAACTCCATGCGTGTTCTTGCTCCAATGTTCATCCTTCTCCAAGCTAAGGCCCTTCATTTGTAAGCAAAACAAATGTATCCAATTTAGGCAGCATCATAATCTCATGAACATTAGAATCATTACCAAGAAACGAAAGTACCTGGTAATTTAATTGGCGTGCGCGAGCTCTAGTAATTGGTCCAGTATATGTAACAGTAGGGGCTGTGGGTGTAACAATGGTATTGATGTCCTCATCAAAGAACGAATTGTTCCAAGTTCTCCTTCCTTACAATTCTGCAATACATCTTTAAATTCAGTCATCATTAACATATTGATCCTTGATGGTCTCCAAACCAAATATTTTAAAGTCAAGTTGTGAAAGCATAGTATAACGACGAGACAAGGCATCAGCAATAACATTTTCTTTACCCTTCTTGTGTTTAATAGCACATAAGGGAAAGTCTCAATGAATTCAACCCATTTAGCATGTACGGTTCAGTTTTGCTTGACTTTTAATGTGTTTCAAAGATTCATGATCAGAATGTATAACAAATTCCTTGGGCCATAAATAATGTTGCCATGTTTCTAAGGTCCGAACAAGAGCATATAATTCTTTATCATAAGTAGAATAGTTTAGACTAGGCCCACTCAATTTTTCAGAAAAGTATGCAACAGGTTTTCCATCTTGTAATAACACACCTCCTAATCCAATTCCACTAGCATCACATTCAAGCTCAAAAGTCTTATTGAAATTAGGAAGTTGGAGTAAAGGAGCATGTGTCAACTTATCTTTCAATACCGTGAAGGCTTCTTCCTGTGCGGTACCCCAAACAAAAGGTACATCCTTCTTTGTAAGCTCGTTGAGAGGTGCAGCAATGGTGCTGAAATCTCTCACAAAACGCCTATAGAAACCAGCGAGGCCAAGGAAACTCCTCACTTGTGTGACCGTTTTGGGCTGCGGCCAACTCTCAATAGCTTCAATCTTGGCTTTATCAACTTCAATTCCCTGTGGAGTAACAACATAGCCAAGAAAAGATACTCGGTCGGTGCAAAAGGTGCACTTTCCAAGGTTACCAAACAAACGTGCATCACGTAGAGCAATAAAAACAGCACGTAAATGTTCCAAATGTTCCTCCAAAGATTTGCTATAAATCAATATGTCATCAAAGTAAACTACCACAAATCGTCCAATGAAAGCACGTAAAACTTCGTTCATTAACCTCATGAAAGTACTAGGTGCATTAGTTAACCCAAAAGGCATGACTAACCACTCATATAATCCAAACTTAGTTTTAAATGCTGTTTTCCATTCATCTCCCAATTTCATACGAATTTGATGGTATCCACTACGCAAATCAACTTTGGAGAATATTGTAGAGCCACTCAATTCATCAAGCATATCATCTAGCCTAGGAATAGGATGACGATAACGAATAGTAATATTATTAATGCCTCTACAATCAACGCACATACGCGAGTACCATCCTTTTTCGGCACTAAAATGATAGGAACAGCACAAGGACTAAGGGATTCGCGTATATAACCTTTGTCGAGCAGTTCTTGTACTTGACGCATAATCTCCTTCGTCTCCTCTGGATTGGTACGGTATGGTGCCACGGTTGGGTAATGATGCACCGGGAATTAAGTCAATTTGATGCTCAATCCCGCGAATAGGTGGTAATCCCGGTGGCACGTCTTGTGGAAAGACGTCGGCGAACTCCTGCAAAATGTTAGTGACAGCAGGAGGCAAAGAGGAAGGCACGTCCTCGAATGAAAATAATGCCTCTTTGCACACAAAAGCATAGCAAACAGATTTGCTAAAATCTAGATCATCAATATCAGATTTGGTGGCAAGTAAACATGCACTTTTCAATTTAATTTCAGAAGCAACACTAGATTGTTTATTTATTAGGCTGCATTTGTTGCTCAAATTCTTTTGCCACAATCTGATTTTCACTCTTAGTTTTCTCCTGTTTTGCTTTATTAGCTCTATTAATATCATCTTTCAAAATGGAATCAGGAGTCATAGGAAGCAAAGTAATATTTTTATCCTTATGAACAAGAGTATACTGAATTGTTTCTACCATGGTGATAGAATTTTTATCAAATTGCCATGGTCTACCAAGTAATAAGGAACATGCTTGCATAGGTACCACATCACAATCAACATAATCAGCATATGTAGAGATACTAAAATGCACACGAACAGTACGTGTTACCTTAACCTTGCCGCTGTTGTTGAACCATTGGATGTAGTAAGGATGTGGATGTGGTCTTGTGGTGAGAGATAGCTTCTCCACCATCTCGATGCTAGCCAAGTTGTTGCAACTCCCTCCATCTATGATCACGCGAACAGAACGTTCCTTCACAACTCCCTTTGTATGGAACAAATTATGCCTCCTTTGTATCGAAAATGGCACACTTTATACCATGTCATAAAAGCGATGATGCTGTTAATGTTGCTGATTTGTTCTTTCGTGAAATTATTCGCTTACATGGTGTGCCAAATACTATTGTTTCAGATCGTGATACTAAATTTCTTAGCCACTTTTGGAGATGTTTATGGGCTAAGTTGGGGACTAAGCTGCTTTTTAGTACTACTTGTCACCCCCAAACTGATGGACAAACTGAAGTAGTCAATAGAACATTGTCTACTATGCTTAGGGCTGTTTTGAAGAATAACAAGAAAATGTGGGAAGAATGCTTGCCTCATATTGAATTTGCTTATAATCGCTGATAGAGGCTAAGGTGTCCCGATGTTTCGATGAGATGGTGGCTATCGTTTTCTGTGGGAGTCGACCTTGACGATCCGACTACGAACGTGCGAGACGTCGCGCCTTAGCAATCGCTAAACCAACTTCCGAGGGTTATTGACCACGCCGGAGCACGATCAACCTGACCACGAGGGTCTGTTTCCTGCGAGCAAACGAAGAACAAGCAAGAAACTGAGATTGCAATCTGGATATTGCGAATATAAGATGAAAGCTTTATTGATCAAGGTGGGGTTCTGTGACGTCTGGTCTGGTCATTGGACACAAACGAAGTACGCGAAGTTGCAGCTATGGCGAACTTTTAATCTAAACAAAACCCAAAGTCTAAACGACGCCCTAAGGGCTGTATATATGGAGGAAGAGAGGGGAATTTCGTGGCCCTTGAGGGTGGGGTCCGAAACCAACCCTAACTCTTGTTTCCCCACACATACGGACTCTAAAAATAGCCTATACTTAAGTATTTCGAAATTACATGGGCCTGGCCCATTAATAAGGTGACGCAGCACCTAGAATAGCCTATGGACGAATATTATGAAGTGGCATCTTGTATATTTCGTCCAAGGCTTCATGCACTCCTTATGGCGGCTTCAAAGTCCTGAAATCATCACTTGTAACTCCGTTCTTGATCCCCTTGCGCATGCCATCAACTCCATTCGTGTTCTTGCTCCAATGTTCATCCTTCTCCAAGCTAGGACCTTCATTTGTAAGCAAAACAAATGTATCCAATTTAGGCAGCATCATAATCTCATGAACATTAGAATCATTACCAAGAAACGAAAGTACCTGGTAATTTAATTGGCGTGCGCGAGCTCTAGTAATTGGTCCAGTATATGTAACAGTAGGGGTTGTGGGTGTAACAATGGTATTGATGTCCTCATCATGAAGGGAGACGTGCTGTGGTCGCGCGGCCTCCCCGGCCACGCTTCCACTCGGCGGAGATGCTACCGGAGTTCGTCGTCTGGTCGGAGAACCCGGCCGGCAACTGGCTTCAGCTCCCGCGCTTCTTCGCCGACGAGCTGCCGGCCTCAGGTCTTGGCGGGCTTTGGCTGCAGGCAGACGGCTGCTGCAGCAGGGCTTCCTGGGTTGTGGTCGAGGTCTCCGCCGCGGGCAATGTAGCTCTGGCCTGCGGTTGGCAGACGTTCGCCCACGCGCGCGGCGTGGGCAGGCGGTGCACCCTTCACTTCAAGTATGGCGGCGACGTGACCCTCTATGTGAGGGTGTTCGGGGAAGATGGTCACCGTGTTGTGTGCTTCCCCGAGGTGAACGACGGCGAGGAGGTGCTCGGGCTTGGTGACGGCCGCGACGAGGATGAGAGCGAGCCCTCCCTTGGTGCTGACCTTGTCTCGTCCGGCTATGGCAACTCTTCCCCCAGCGATAGCTCTAGCAGTGGCGGCTCCCGCAGGCGACGACGCGGGCGGGCGTCGCACGCCCCGCCGCCCCCGCTGCCGCGCCCTCTTCGAGGACGGTGGCGGGTCGTCTCGTCGCCGCGCCTCTGTGAAGCGTGAGGAGGGGTCCGGCTGAGCCCAGGACGACGCTAGGGCCTGCCCCGGTGGACCGCTGTAGGCACCGCTTTTATTTTGTTCTTCGTTTCGTTCCTGCATTAGAAAGGAACCAGAATGGGCCTGGAGGGGCGTGTATCGAACTATGATCTCAATTGTTATGTTATGTTTGCCGTTCATAACATTGTCGTTTTATATAGGGATAACTTAGCTCGACTTGTTTTGAGTGACCTCCTCCTCACGAGGCGCTCGCTTCCTGGTGCTTGTCGAGGCCTCCTTGACCTGATACGCGCTTAGGAACTGTAAAAAATTCGTAAGAGGCTTATCGCTCACCCGAGGCTTGGTTATAGGCGCCGCTGGCCTTGACTCAGTGCTTCGCGTCGCGATACCCATGGGGCACGGACCAGGAGAGGTGCGCCAGCTTGTGGGCTCGAATGAGGGTGCCTCGTGAAAAGACAGAAGGAGGAAGCTCACAGAAGGAGGGACGCTAGGGAGAGTTCAGGTCGACCAAAGAGGCGAAGGCAGAAACAGAGGCAGAAAGCGATAAAACGGGACCAGCAAGAGACACCGGAAAGCAAATTTCAATTAAAATAGGGCGAGCCAACTTCGGAAAGCAAATGAAAAGCCGCGTCCGGCACCTAGTCTAGTCTTCGACGTCTTATCACCAGCACGGAGCTAAGTGCTGCCACTCGGCGTGGGAGGGAGCCCCCGAGGCTAAAGGGCGGCTCTCCTGAGGCTCCGGGGCATGTACAGCCCCACTCATTATTACGTGAGAGTGTTATGGGCGGCGATTCTTCACAGGCACTAGGCCTTTCTTCACAGGCACCGGGCCTTGCTTCAGAGGCACTGGGCCTTTCTTTACAGGCATCAGGCCTTCTTCACAGGCACTAGGCCTTTCTTCATGGGTAGAACTTCCTGAGGTGTTGGATGTTCCAGGCGTTCTGGACGGGTACCCTGTCCTGTGTCTCCAAGCACGCGGTGCCAGGCCTCGAGACATGGACGACCTTGAACGGGTCCTCCCACATGAGCAAGAGCTTATGCAGCCCGACCCTGGAGAGCACCTGCCTCAGGACGAGGTCACCCACCTCAAGGGTCCGAGAGCGGACGCTGTGACAGTGGTACTGCCGCAACGCCTGCTGGTATCTTGTCGCCGTAGTGCAGCTTTGCGGCGTTGTTCCTCCCCCAGCACGAGATCCATCTCCCGCATGGCGTCCTGCAGCGTCTCATCAAACGCCAGGACCCGTGCAGAGTGATGCTTGGCCTCATAAGGGAGGACTGCTTCTGCTCCATAGATGAGGAAGAACAGGGTTTCGCCCATTGGCTTGGTGGCGGTGGTGCGGATCGACCACAACACAGACTGGAGATCATCGTGCCAGCCCCTGCCGTAGGCCTGAAGCTTCTTCTTGAAGGTCCTGGTCTTGAGGCCCTTCAGGATCTCTGCATTGGCGTGTTCAGCCTGACCATTGCTCCTAGGGTGTGCTACTGAGGCGTAGCAGATCTGCGTTCCAAGGTTAGCACAATATGACTTGAAGAGATTACTAGTGAATTGTGAGTCGTTACCGGAGATGATGCGGTTGGGGACCCCAAAATGGCTCACGAGGCCCTTGATGAACTTGACTGCAGAGCGAGCTGGGATGGCACGGACGGCTTCAACCTCCGGCCACTTAGTGAACTTGTCGATGGCGACGTAGAGGTATCGACAGCCCCCAGGCGCCCGAGGGAACAGGCCCAGAATATGCAGCCTCCAGACCATGAACGGCCATGAGAGTGGGATGGTCTGGAGGCCCTGAGCTGGCTGGTGGATCTGCTTGGCATGGAATTGGCAGGCCTCGTGGGACTTCACCAGCTCAGCCGCCTCGTTGAGCATCGTAGGACAGTAGAATCCACTCCAGAATGCCTTGTCGACAAGGGTTCGCGACGACGAGTGGTGCCCACAGTCTCCGTCATGTATGTCAGCTATCAGCTCTTTCCCCTGTTCCCTGGAGATACAACATGATGTAACGTCATTTGGTCGCTTTCTGTATAACTCACTATCCTGGATGCAGTATGCCGTGGCATGATAGGCCACGCGCTCCACGTCCTCCTCCTTCTCTGGCAACGCCCCTTGCATCAGATTTCCTTGAATTCCTTTATCCAGCATCCCTCCTGGGGCTCGAGCGCCAGGAGTAGGCGCGCTCCTGAGGTCGGGCCACAAGCCGCCTGAGGTCAGCGACTACGGGAGTTCCTCCCGAGGCTGAGTTGTTCTTAAAAGCGGCGGCGGTGCTAATGGCTTGAAGAGCCGCTCCTCGAAGACGTCAGGCCGCTGGGGCTGTCGCTTGGATGCTCTTCTAGCGATGTCGTCTGCTTCCTTATTAGTGCCACGGGGCACGTGCTACAACTCCAGGCCCAGAAATTGCTTCTCCATCTTGCGCGCCTCCGTGAGGTATTCTTCCATGTGCTCGTCCTTCGGCTCCTATACCTTGTTGGGGAAGGTTACGAGGATGTGAGTCACCCCTGATAGTGAGACGCTTAACCCCCAGCGCCGTCGTAGCCTTCAGGCCGGCTATGAGGCCCTCCTATTCTGCAATGTTGTTGGAGACCTTCTCGCCCTACTGGAGGCAGAGCTGCATGGCGTAGTAGAGCTTGTCCTAAGTGGGCGAGATGAGTACTGCTCCAGCCCCCGCGCCTTGGCGCGCGAAGGTGCCTCAAAATACATGACCCAGCCGTCAGGCGCCTCGCTTCCTTCGAGAGGGACCGGTCTTCGCCTTCTTCAAGTACCGGGGCGTCTGTCCATTCTGCCACGAAATCAGCGAGCGCGGCTTGATGACCCTAGTAGTACTGAACTCCAGCTGGAATGCTTGCAACTTGATATTCCACAGCGACTCTTCCGGCAGAGTTGGGGCTCCTGAGCACTCTCTCCAATG
>NW_024113190.1:0-10912 GCF_003073215.2 Triticum urartu | reverse complement strand
CCCCCCCGCATCGAGGGATGTGCAGGTTCTCGGTGATTCCTCGAGCCGGCCCTGTTCTCCATCGGTGGTGGACCCTCCCTTGCATGCCGTGAATCCCGAGGCCATGCACCCGCCCACGTTGCTCTCCCTGCTTGACTCGGTGCAGTAGGAGACCAACCAGATCCTTCCACAGCCCAAGCCCGCCCCAAGGCGACGATGCAACACCATCCCTCCCAACTTCACCCCGCGCAGGAGCAACCGCATTGCCAAGACAGATTGTGGATTAGACTCGGAGATGAAAGCTAAACGTGTTCTTCTCCGCCGTCTAGGGCTCCTAGAGGATGATGGCCGGGTGGATGACACTATTCTTGCCAAGTATGCTCAACTCTTCGCGCGGCCGCTTGCGGAGGACGTCGTTCAGGCCTTCACAGATTACTACGGTTGTCAAATCCCTCGCGGTGTCACGCAGCTCCTCGATCGCGCGCTGGTGCAGCCGTTCCTAGTTTCGTCCTAGGGCTTCCTCTTCCGTTTCTTCACCGCCCCCTCTCCTCTCCATGGATTTTAATCTCAAGATGGTTTTCTGGAATGTGCGCGGGCTTAACTCCCACGCGAGATGTATGGTTGTTCAGTCTTTGATTTCATTTGTCTCCCCCTCGATCGTCTGCCTTAGCGAGACGAAGCTCGCTGTGATCACCGCCGCGCTTGTTGTTCAGACCCTGGGTCCTATGTTTGGGGGTGACTTCCTCTTCCTCCCTGCGTTCAGGACTCGTGGTGGCATCCTGGTCGCGTGGCACGACTCCAAGATTTCCCTCTCCCGACCGGAGATTGGCGATTACCACGTCTCTGCTCTTGTCACTTCCCCCACCGGCAGGCAGCATTGGTGGCTCTCCTCTGTCTATGGCCCCCAAGACGATGCTGCCAAGGTGGTGTTCCTCGCTGAGCTGCATAGTTTTCGCCTCACCTGCGCGGGCCCCTGGGTCATTGGAGGCGACTTCAACATGATCCTCTCCTTCGCGGATAAGACCAATAATCGCCTGTACCACCGCTCCATGAGCCGTTTTGGCCGCTTCGTTGCTGACATGGAGCTCCGTGACATGTATCTTCATGGTCGCAGATACACTTGGTCAAATGAGCAGGATTCCCCCACCCTCGCGCGCAACGACACGGTCCTCTGCTCGCCTAGCTGGGACGCCTGCCAGCCTGGTTGTTCTCTTCGCTGCCTCGCCTCGACGACTTCTGACCATGCCCCGCTCCTGGTGGACTGCTCCCAACATCACAGTGCTCATCGGCAATCTCACTTCGAGCATTTCTGGTTGAAACTTGATGGCTTCTAGGAGACTGTGACGGAGGCGTGGAATGCCAAGCCTCCGGATGCCGAACCCTTCCGCCGGTTATACCAGCGCCTCAAATTCACAGCCCATCGCCTCCAAAGTTGGAGCGCACGGCGGGTTGGATCGGTGTCTCTCCAGCTACAGGTCGCGCGCGAGCTCACTGCCCGGCTCGACGCGGCGATGGATTTGCGGCCGCTCTCCCTGCTCGAGATCTGGCTACACAAAAGCCTCAAGCTCAAATACCTCGGCCTCGCTTCCCTTGAGCGTTCGATCGCCCGGCAAAGTGTCTGTCTGTCCTAGCTTCGCGATGGGGACACTAACTCGACCTTCCTCAAGATCTGTGCTTCTCACCATCTCCACAAGAATTGCATCCGGCAGCTGCGCGTGGACGACGCGATCGTTTCTGACGAAGCTGGTATGGCGAAAGCTGCTTTCCTCCACTTCGCCAGCATCCTGGGTGCGGCTGACTTGCGTGACTCCACCATCAACCTCGAGGCCTTCGATGGTCGCTCCTTCAACCTTTCGTCCCTCGAGGTTCCTTTCTCTGAGGATGAGATTTGGGCTGCGACGAAGCGGCTTCCGTCCGGGAAGGCGCCGGGCCCCGACAGCTTCACGTCCAAATTTCTTCACGCATGCTGGTATATAATCAAGAAGGACATTTGTGATGCCTTCGACAAGCTCTATCACTTGAACAACATGGGCTTCCAAAAGCTTAGCGAGGCCTTCATCACCCTTCTCCCAAAGAAGCCCGACACCACCCCTCTCTCGGACTACCGGCCGATCAGCCTTATTCACCTTTTGGCCAAGTTGTTCGCCAAGGTCTTGTCGCTCCGGCTCGCCCCTCGTCTTGATGCCATGGTGTCCACTAACCAGAGCGCATTCATGACAATTTCGTCCTTGTGCAGCAGACTGCTCGTCAGCTCCACAACATGCATGCCTCGCGTGTGCTCTTCAAGCTTGACATCGCGCGCGCATTCGACTCCGTCTCCTGGCCGTTCCTACTTCAGATCCTTCGCCACCTGGGCTTTGGTCCACGCTGGCGAGAATGGATCTCCATCCTGCTCTCCACTGCCAAGACCCGCGTTCTGATCAACGACAATCCATGCCCTCCCATCTGCCATGAGAAGGGTTTGCGGCAAGGTGACCCTGTCTCTTCGATGTTATACATCTTGGTCATCAATGCCCTCAACTCTCTCCTCCATTTCGCCATCAGCACTGGCATTCTGTGTCGCCTCACCGAGCACCGAATGGCTTCGAGCATCTCCTTGTACGCCGATGGCATGGTCATCTTTTGTCATCCGGACCCGCAGGAGCTCCTTGCCGTCCGCGAGCTGCTTCGCGTCTTTGGAGCTGCCTCCGGCCTTCACACGAACTTCCAAAAGTGTTTGGCCACGCCTATCCAGTGTTCCGACGTGCAAGTGGTGCAGATCATGAACACACTCTCTTGCCCGATCGCGCCCTTCCCGATCACTTACTTAGGCATCCCCCTCTCAGTTCGAAAAGTCTCCGCGGCTGCCCTTATGCCTCTGGTGGAGCGCATGGCTCGCAAGCTTCCTACATGGCGCGCTTCGCTTCTTTCCCGTGGCGAAAGGTTGGCCTTCGTCCGTCATGTCCTCGCCGCCATGCCTACCCACCTCCTCATGGCCATGGCCCTGAGACCCTCCAATCTCAAGAAGATCAACAACATCATGCGTGAGTTTCTATGGCATGGTTGCAGCGACTCCTCTGGTCGTGGCTATCTAGTCAGCTAGCGCAAGGTGTGTCGCCCCCTAGAGTTTGGGGGCCTCAGCATCTGGGACTTGCAGCGCACTGGCACTGCTCTCCGTGCTCGCTGGCTTTGGCTCAAGGCCACTGACCTCTCCAGGCCCTGGAGCACCTCCACATCCCGACCGACGCCGATGTCCAGACCATCCTCAACGCATCCACGCTTTGGATATTGGGGGACGACAACTCCTGTCTGTTCTGGACAAACAGGTGGATCAGCGGCTTGTCCGTCGCCGACTTGCTCCAGCCGTGCTGGCCTTGGTTCCCAGCCGCTGCAGGCGGATGCGATCTGTCGCGCAGGGTATGCTTGGAAGAGCCTGGATCTCCGACATCCGTGCTGCCATGGGGCCCGAGGCCATGGTGCAGTATGTGGATCTTTGGCGGCTTCTTCAACACATCACCGTCTCTGCCGACCCCGATGAGCTGCATTGGCGTTGGACGAGCAACGACATCTGCTCGGCTAAGTCCTGTTATCAGGCAATGTTCACCGGCTCTACAATCGCCCCGCATTGGAAGCTCACTTGGCGCACTTGGGCCCCCCTCCGCATCTGGTTCTTCGCTTGGTTGGCCGGCATGGATCGCTGCTGGACTGCTGCCCTGGCACGGGCTCCCGCACGGTGATCTTTGCGCGTTCTGTGCTCAGGAGCTCGAGACGATCGATCACCTGCTTCTTCACTGCTCGTTCTCCAGGATCATCTGGCACCACTACAAGAATTCTGTTAATACATGACGGTCTGAGTCCGTCACAGACCTGTGCAAAACCATCATGGATGGGAACCCATGATGGATTTAAATTCCGTCATGTATATCGCGTCATAATTGGACCACCGCACACTGCATGACGGATCATCCAAAACCGTCATGGTCCGTGACGATTCTTGGCCGTCATGCATGGCACTTAACTAACATGCTCATAACGGCGTTAACTTATGTGCCACATCAGAATCTGACATGGTAGCCTATGAAGTAATCGGCCCAATAAGAATTTTGGCTCACTAAAGCTCCATCTAAGACAAACATCCACATGTAGTCAGCCCAGTTAGAACTTTGGTCCGTTAAATTTTAGGTATGTCCAAGGCCCATTGGTTTCAATCTCAACAATTAGCCATCTAATTTCTCTTGGTCCATCTACAAACAATTGCAAATTCTGAGCCAGTATACATTTTACAAAAGATGTATGCACATGTCATTAAATAAAAGAAAAAATACATATGTTCCTTAAAAAAATACATACACACAGCAGAGAAAATTACACAAAAACTTTAAACTACGGATATTTCCTGACAGTACATCTGCAAAGGACCACCAAAACAGAATAAACTAAAAATACAAACTCCCAATCCTAATTCTGTCTAAGGGTGTGGGTATTCCTTGGATTTCTCGACGGAGATCCGGCCATCCTTGCTGATGTTATTGAAGAGAGAACCTTATCCGCCAGTATCAGGCCTCAACCCATGGTCGACATTGCCTGCGCGTGGACAAACCTTAAGAAAGCCTGAAAAAAAATCGAAAGTATAGAGGAAAGAGGACCTGGTGGAGCGAGCGGCTCATAGCAGCGCGGTAGTCAGAGAATCCGGCGGTGAGGACTGCGTAGGCGACGTATGCGGGCCCCCTGGCGACAGAGGATGGCAGCCTCCTAGCAGGGCGCATCCGCAGCTGCTGGGCCCGGTGGCGGCTCTGTGCATCCCCGCGATTCAGCACGCCCACGATGGGGTCGCTCGCTCCCTGCAGCGATATGGGCGCGACCTGCATCGACGAGACCGGCTCCGTGTTGTGCACTAGGGGCTGGATCGGGGAGTGGAGGCTAGAGGTGAGGAAAGGGGGTCGGGGAGTGGAGGTTAGAGGTGAGGGAAGGGGATGTGGTAGTTGCCGCAAGTGTGCAGGGAGGGAGGACGCCCGTTGCCGCGCCGTTATCCTCCCACGGTTGCCGTGGACTCGCGGATCTCAGCCGGATTTGGCCAGAGGAGGGGACACTACGGCGGGGCGGTTGGGAGTGCAGGCAGCGCGGCTGGTTGAGGGGAAGCGGGGCACGGCGGGGAGGCGTCAGAACAGGAGGATGTGTGCACGACAGGGAGGAGCCAGGAGGGGAGGAGGTGGGTACGGCGGGCTGGCGGCATGAGAGGAAGAAGGTGGGTTGGTGCGGCGTGGGGGCGCTGGTCACGGGCGGAGATAACGCGTGGGTGGGCTGAAGAACAGTCAAGAAAGAGGGGAAGATTTGCTAGCCGTCGGATCTCGGAGGAGCAGACGGTTTAGATGTGCGATCCGTGGGAGGGTTTGGTCAACCAATCACAACGCGAGTTTTTCGCTCACACTGGATCACCACATCAGCAGGGGGCAGGGGCAGTCCGTTTCCTAATTAAAAAAAGAAGGAGCAGCAGTCCGTCACGACTTGGACTACGTTAAAAAGCCCTACTAGTCCTATGAGTTTTTAGTCACCGACCATGACGGTTTTACATAATACAGTTGGACTATGTTGATTTCAATATAAATGAAATTGAAAAATTATATTTATATATTTTTAAATTAACATGAATTAATATTTGCAGTCACATATTATATATATGTATATAGAGAGATGTTGTGTACGAGTGCAAATCTTTATCTCTGCAAAAATTTTCTTGCAAATTTATATTTGCAATCTGTCACACCAGTTAAGTAAACTTGAATTAAATTTTGAAGTCGTGAATTTTATTTTATATATATATATATATATAGTTGTTGTGTACGAGTGCAAAGTTTTTTTATATATATATTTATATCCGCAATCTGTCACACCATGATTTCTTGACCAACACGTATGAACTATTCAAGTAGGTGAGAGGTGCACGGTTTGATCCATGGCACACCTTTTTTTTACTAAAACTTTTATTATAGATGCATTATCAAAAGATAAATGACCTAATGCTCCTTCAACCATGCTATACGTACGACAAATCACGTACGAATTATATCTGATAGAGCAGATCAAACCGTATGTCAGTTGGACTCTAAGTCCAACAACGGCTGGATGTTGCATCGTATCAAATCGGACAAGTCATGCTCGTACATGTAGTAGTTTCGATGCTCCTTTAGTCATGTGGGTAGGAGTGTTGTCACGCACTAGTCTCTTGACTCACGAGGTCTTGGGATCAAGTCTTGATTGCATTCTTTTTATTAAAATTTGAAATCTACGGATTTTAGGAAAAAGACAAAAAACATATGGGCTTCGTTGGATTTCTGGGCACATTCACATCTTACTTATCGATGACGGTTTCCGTGACGGATGAGAGAAAATCGTCATATACTGTGACGGATTCTCAGAACGTCATCACAAATCTGTCATGGATTAACAGGTTTCTTCTAGTGCACGAGATTCTCACCTGGTGCCGTGCCCCGATCCTCCCAGGACCCCGAGGCCTCCTTCCTGGGCTGGTGGTAAGCCTCGGTCGCGGTCGCGCCTACCGCCATGCGCGAAGGGCTCTCCTCCCTGGTGCTTCTCTCTGCATGGTCCCTCTGGCGTCACCGCAACGCTTGCATCTTCGACAATGCTAGTCCCTCTGCCGTGCTTCTTCTCCAGGCCATCAAGGACGATGCTAGGGTTTGGGCCTTGGCTGGCGCTAAAGACATAGCTAATCTCATGCCACCTTGAACCTCTCCGGGCCGAGGATCCCGTGTTCTGCTCGTGTAACCTCTCTCTACGCCTCTGAGCATAAGTAGTGGGCGGTTACCCCCCTCCCTCCTCCTCTCATTGTAATACTCTTGTTCTCCCCTACCTATCAATGGAATGATACACAATTGTTGCGTATTCATGAAAAAAACAAAAAATACAATTAGATCCGTAGACCACCTAGCAACCACTAGAAGCACTGGTTCGAGCCGCCGTCATTAACCCTTCCTCATATGAGCCAGAAAAACTTCTTGTAGTACACAGTTGCGAAGACATCTCGCTAAGGCCCAAAGGACCAGCAAACCAAAACAACATCATTTATCGATGAAGAGAAGCTTAGATTGGAAGGATACAACCTGATACCACACGAATGAAGACTTGATCCATACAGAGCCACCAAAGACTAGCACCGAGTGAATCCCAAGAGATCTTCTGGAGAGACACACCTCCTCACGCTCTCTGGCAATGCTAGATACACCCCCGGGGGCGGGCTGGGCGGGAAAGGCATTCTTCCATCGTCAATGAGTTTTTTTCGCCTTGCCTTCCTGAGTTAAAGTTCCCCCGCATTATCCATAACTTCCCACCTATATCTCCGGAACTCAAATCGAAAAATGACAATGCTTTCGATATCTGTACTAAATTACTTTGTACGAATGCACATCTCAGCCGTCGGGTAGCTGGTCACCATTTCAAAGTCTATATCCATGGTTCAAGAAATGAAATTTCCATTCTCGATTCAGACAAGGCACTGATTTGTTTACGAAATGCTCTTCATTTTATAGGATCTCCCATCCATAAATAAGGCCAAAAAATTGTAAATCAAAACAGAGTTGGAGCCTCCCGCCGGCAAGGGCGGCGGGTCCATCATGCCCCACAAGTTCAAGATGAAGGATGGTGAAGGTGTCGCTGAAATGTACTCTAGGCTTGCTCTCATCACAAATGAGATTGCCGGCTTAGGATGTGAAGAGATGACCGATAGATTCATCATCAAGAAGATTCTAAGAGCCTTGGATGGAAAATATGATACCGTGTGCACATTGATCCAAATGATGCCCAATTACGAAGATCTCAAGCCAACGGAGGTGATTGGAAGAATTGTTGCTCATGAGATGTCACTTAAGGATAAAGAGGAACTTCACAACAAATCAAGTGGTGCCTACAAAGCCTCATGTGAAGCCCCTACATCATCAAGTGAGAAACAAGACTTCAATGAAGAATTGAGCTTAATGGTGAAGAACTTCAACAAGTTCTACAAGAGTAGAAGCAAAGATAGAAGCTCCAAGTCAAGGTCCTACAATGACAAAAGATCTTCTAGTCGAGAGCGAAACTGCTACAATTGTGGAAGACCCGGACACTATTCCAATGAGTGTACGGCTCCCTACAAGAGAAGAGAAGATTCTCCAAAAAGAAGAAGCAAAGGATCACCACCAAGGGAGAGAAGGAGTAGAGATGATCGTTATGAACGAAGATACTCACGGAGAAGCAAGGATTTGGAAAGGAAGGAAAAATCATCAAGGAGCTACACAAGACGAAGACATCAAGCTCATGTTGGTGAATGGGTATCCGGCTCCGACTCCGACAGCCACTCCGAGAGAAGTTATCACTCCGACTCCGAAGATACTCAAGATGAAGGTGTTTCCGGTCTAGCACTTGTGTCAACCAACTCCTACGACATATTTGACTCACCAAATGAAGGAATTGGAAGATGCTTCATGGCCAAAGGTCCTAAGGTAACACACCTCGAGTATGTTGATTTCAATAGTGATGAAGATGACTTGTTGGGTGATGATTTGCTTGTTGACAACTCTAGTGATGAATACTATGATGAAATGTCAATTAAACATGCTAATCAAGATAAAATGAATGACAATGATAAGGAGAAAATTGAGGCTCTAACTAAAGAACTAAAAACTCTTAAGTTAGCTCATGACACTATCTTCGAAGATCATCGAGAAATTTTAAGAGCTCATGAGAAATTACGTTTTGAAAAGCTCAATCTTGAGCAAGAGCATGAGTTCTTAAAGGCAATCAATGATGATCTCCGCAAGAAAAGTTCTTCTTACATTGCCAATCGTTTACTCTTATCTACTTACATGCCTCAAGTCAAGTCTAGTAACAAGAAAGATTCTTCCTCTAGTAGTAACAATGATCATGCTAAATCCAATGTTGTTGCTTCTAGTAGCTCTCTTGATTCCACTAATGATTCTCTTAGCCAAGTTACACTTGAGCAAGAAAATAGTTTATTGAAGGGAATTATAGAGAAAGGAGTGTACAAAAGCATTGCCGGGAGTAAGCAATTCGAGGAAATTGTGCGCAAGCAAGGAATGCACCGGAAGAATCAAGGTGTTGGTTTTGAGCGAAAGTTCAATGCCAATGGAGTTGAGTGGGAAGAAGATCAATACCCCAAGACAAAGTTTGTCCCTCAACAAGAGAAGTATACTTCTTTCAAGGGGACACAAGCTCAAGATCATCTTCCACCACAAGACTACAAGCAAAAAGGCAAGGACAAGCTTCAAGAGGAAATTGATGCATTTGAAGAAGCTCCAAAGACCTTAGTCAAGTGGATTCCCAAGACTACTTCAAGTTCCACTTCATCAAGTACGACTACAACTCCAAGGATTCCCATCAAGATGATGTGGATCCAAAAGAAGAAGAACTAGAGAGTTCTTGAGGGTGACTCCGCCAACATACTTCACTCTTATCATTTTGGCAAGAACAAGTGCAATCAACTTCCACATCTTGCACTAGTTCAAGGAGTCACAAACCCTCTTGTTGGTAAGACAAGGGACAAGGTAACCTAAAAGTTTTCATGGACATCATCTTTTGTGTGCATCACTCTATGTCTATGGATATCCTTGTTTGTTCCTTGTGGGACTAACCCATGTAGGCATTGAAAGTCCAATTCACTCAAATGGATAGCTCCAAGAGATCTACATCAACATTGAGCATCCACATCTTCAATATCTACATGAAGTCATCATCGACAAAACCCAAGGTTAGTTCATCCCTCTTAGGGGGGATATCACATCTAGGGGGAGCTTTACTCTAAGACTTGAGCTAAAGCAACTCTAAAGATGTGAACACAATAATGCTTTATGTAAAAGTGGTAACCCCACTTGAGCTTAAACGATGAGTATGACCTATGATCAAGTGTTCTCACTTGACTCCTAAGTCAATATACTCATATATAGATGACCTAGTCATCGCAAATTGCTTGATAGATGCTAGAATTGGTTGTGCATGCCTTGTCACATATTTCATTTGCCATCTTATTGCGTGAGCATGCTGGTTGCATATTTTACTCATTCGAGGACATCCACTTGTTGTTTTGATTGTTTGGTTTTATCTTCTTTTGCCAAGTGGATGGACAAGAATTCCTAAGAACCTCCTCTAGCTATCTATGCTTTTCTCGTCTCAAACTCTATTCATGCTGCATCACAAAATTTGATCAAGTCAGATTCGAACCACTCTGTGTGAGGAGCGCTCGGAGTCCCCGATTCGTCATAGACTTAAACTTCCAAAACCTCTTTATGATTCTCGGTCTGACCGATACTCCACTTTCAGTCCTACCGAGATCATTAAGTTGATCTAGGTTTTCGATCTTGGTGCAACCGATTTGAACCATTCGGTCACACCGAGTTGCAACAACTGTATATAGTTTTGCATCTCGGTGCCACCGAGTTGTCCCACTCGGTCACACCGACAGGGTCGGGCTATATATAGTCACGGGCAAAAATTTGGAAATTTCTCCGAACCCCTTCGCCCGCGTGATAGCCTGCTCTACCAACTTGGTCTCCGGATCGTCTCCTCGCCGCCAGCCGCCTCCAGTCGCTGGTCTCCGTCGCCGTCAACGGAAATTCAACCCCGCCGTTGCCGCCGTAGCGAGTCTCCGCCGAACTAGGGTATGGACTCGATCTTTGTGCTATTCCCCAATCCGATTCTTAGCACATTGTGATCATCATGATTCTTGCCACGTTTGTTAAACTTCTATCCAGTCAATGAACTCGTAGATTAGGTTTAATTCGAAAATTTTAGGGTTAGGTTTCCGCCGAAACCATCTCAGACCCACCGAGTTGAAAAACTCGGTCCCACCGATTTGGCTTATGCCATTGCACAAGTGAGACTCGGTCTGACCGAGAATTACTTATCAGTGTGACCAATTTTGGAACTCTGTGAAACCCTAGCAGTCTCG
>NW_024113189.1:0-17399 GCF_003073215.2 Triticum urartu | reverse complement strand
TCAAGGTCGGGGCGGCGTCGAGGTCAGGGTCAGGGGTGGCGTCGAATCCGGGGTCGGGGCGGTGTCGAGGGTGTGCGGAGAGTGACGGGAGAGCGCGCGACGGCCGACGGGCGACGGCGGCGGCGACAGTGGAGGAGTTGGGATTTGGGGAAAGTGGCCGTGGGGAAGAACGAAATGCGCGGTTAAGTCAAAAGTAGTAGTAGCGTGTTCCAAGAAGTGCGCTACTGTTAAGTTAGCTATAGCGCGTTCCCGAATATGCGCTACTGCTATTCCTTTCTCTTTTTCCATTTATTTTTCTTTACATTTCTTTTTCCTTTCTCCTTTTTCTATTTCTTTCATTTTCATTTACTTTTCTATTTGCTTTTGTTTTAATTTTATTTCCTTTAGCAGTAGTGCCTTTCTGCGTAAACGCGCTGCTCGCAGTAGATCGCTACTACTATGTGTAGCCTATCGGCTTAGCAGTGGGAATTTTAGTAGTAGCGCTTTTATCTTCAGGTGCGCTACTGCTACAACTGTATCTGTATAGCTGTTTACGGCAACGCGCTACTGCTACTTAGCACTAGCGTGCTTTTTTAACACGCGCTACTGCTAAAGTTCTGTGTATAAGGTTTTCCCTAGTAATGGATACTGAGGGGAAGGGGATGTAGTTGGAGGAATAAATTCTGAAATCGCGCGGCTAATGAATATTTCGGTGCGAAATTTGAAACTTGGGCAGGGGAAACACACAGCACAGACAAATCACGTAAAATACTCGTGTGTGAGAAAAAAGAAAGTTGGCAGATCCCGTCTACAAAAAAATGTACACGTGTACTTGATTTTTTCGGTCAATGGTATGCCTGGTTCATCCAGGAGTTAAACCAGCACATTCGACGCCAGGAGAACCAGATGTGTGCAGGCATGGCAGATTTGAAGAAAGCAATGACAAGGATCACGAAACTGGAGGAAGAACTCAAGGCCACACGCGAAGATTATGAGGTGGAAATTGTCGTACTAGTAGAGAAGAATGACGAACTGACGAGGAAGCTAGGAGTTTTCATGGGGAATCCTGCGCCAGGAGGAGAAGATGATAGTTCCACTTGCCCGGAGAACTATATCATCATTGACGACACTGATTCGGACCCTGACGATAGCGATGATGACTATGTTGATGAAGCTGGAGCAGATATCATGGAGTCTTCGACCGAGCAATTTTTCTAGTAGACCACCATATCAGTAGTAGTATTCCACCATGTATATAGTATAGTCCAAGCACTTTTGTAACGGTAGTTCTAGACCGATTGTATGCCCTTATTTGATTGATTGAGTGATATGTTTGTGAATTGTCTCATGTGCATATGGGTAGTGTTTTCCCCCTAGACCTCATTCTATTCTGTTTTCTCATCTTTTCTAAACCCAGCAGATGCCTCCGAGACGCGACAATGGATTTGCTTTCCCACCGGAGCTCAGTCAGTTGATCCAGCAGCAGAATGCTTTGATGCAGATACTAGTCTAGAATCAAAACCAGGGGAACAACAACAACAACCCACCACCACCACCACCAGTTAAATCACTTAGCCCGTTTTCTTAGGCTGAATCCGTCGGTGTTCTCTAGTAGCACCGAGCCGATTGTTGCAGATGATTGGCTCCGCAAGATTTATAGGGAGTTGACTACTGCAGGATGCATAGATGCGGAGAGAGTGCGTTTCGCCGCACATCAACTTGATGGACCCGCAGCATCATGGTGGGAGAATTTCATAGTCACTTACCCTATTGACACTATGACATGGGACCAGTTCCAGCAGGCTTTTCGCACTGCCCATGTATCAGCAGGAGCTATGGCCATGAAGAAGCGTGAGTTTCGCAACTTACGCCAAGGAGGGAGCACTGTTGGCAAATATGTGGATGAGTTTAGTAAGTTAGCACGTTATGCCCTAGATGACGTTACTACAGATGCAGCTAAGAAGGAGAAGTTTTTGGAAGGACTGAATGATGAGCTGAGCATGCAGTTGATGGTGGCAAATTTCAATAACTACCAGGAGTTGGTGGATAGAGCTCTCATGCTTGAAGGGTAGCAGCAGCAGATTGATAGCCGCAAGAGGAAGCATGGACAAGGGAAGTATAACTCTGGAGCTCATCAGAGACCCCGTTTCACCCCGAACTCGGGAGGACTTGTTCATAACCTTGGAGGCCACACTCATAATGGAGGAAGTACGCACAACCATAGTGGCCCCAAGAATGGGAATGGTAATGAAGGGAGTAGCGGACAGAACCGTTCCAACCGGCAACACCCGCCAAGAAGGATTTAATCCACGTGACATGCTACAAATGCCAAAAGACTGGACATTATGCCAATGAATGTCCTGAAGCCAAGAATGGAAATGGCAATGGAAGCTCTGGGAAGAAGCCCAACCCTTTCAACAGGGGACAAGTGAACCACGTTAACGTGGAGGAGGTTGAAGCTCAGCCAGATGCAGTAATAGGTAAGTTTTTGGTTAAGTCATTTACTGTAGTCGTACTTTTTGATACTAGTGCATCGCATTCATAAATATCAAGGGGATTTGTGGATAAGTATAAGTTGCCCACTAGAGTTCTTAAGACACCCATGCTAGTAACCTCACCCGGAGCAGAGTATATGGCAAGCCATGGATGTTTTTAGATGCCATTGACCATAGGTAGGCATGTTTTCCCCTCAGATCTGATAATATTGGAGTCGCAAGGTTTGGATGTGATACTGGGTATGGATAGGCTATCGATGTATGGAGGGAACATTGATTGCGCCAGTAAGACGATTTTGCTCACCACCCCAGAAGGGAGAAGGATTAAGTATGTATCCCGGCATGTGCCAAATAGGACTCAAGTAAATTCCTTATTAGGAGTTGTATAGGAGGAAGTACCAGTGGTGAAGGATTTCCTGGATGTATTTCCAGAAGAGTTGCCAGGCATGCCATCGGATAGAGACATTGAGTTTTTTATCGAGCTTTTGCCAGGCACAGGGCCAATATCTAAGAGACCGTATAGAATGCCCGCAAAGGATTTGGAAGAAATTAAGAAGCAGATTAAGGAGTTGCTGGATAAAGGTTATATTCCCCAAGTTCATCACCTTGGGGGTCACCAGTACTTCTAGTGGAGAAGAAGGATGGATCGTTAAGGATGGTTGTTGATTATCGAGGACTGAATGAGGTGACGATCAAGAATAAGTACCCACTGCCGATGATCAATGATTTGTTTGACCAGCTGCAAGGAGCTAAGGTGTTTTCCAAGATCGATTTGTGATCAGGGTACCACCAGCTGAGGATTTGAGGGCAAGATATACCTAAGACAACTTTTATCACAAGGTATGGGCTATATGAGTATACCGTTATGTCATTTGGCCTGACTAACGCACCTGCCTATTTCATGAACATGATGAACAAGGTGTTTATGGAGTTTTTGGATAAGTTCGTTCTGGTGTTCATTAATGATATTCTAGTCTACTCGAAGAATGAAGAAGAACATAGGGAGCACTTGCGTTTGGTACTTGGGAAGCTCAGAGAACATCACTTATACGCCAAGTTCAGCAAATGTGAGTTTTGGCTGAAGGAAGTTGGATTTCTTGGACATGTTATATCTGGAGAAGGAATAGCAGTAGACCCTACCAAAGTTGTCACTGTGACAAATTGGGAGTCACACACGTCAGTTGGAGAGATTCGGAGTTTTCTTGGACTCGCGGGATACTACTGGAGGTTCATTGAGAATTTCTCGAAGATTGCAAAGCCCATGATGGAGTTGTTGAAGAAGGACACCAAATTCAATTGGACTAAGGAATGTGAGGCCAGTTTTCAGGAATTGAAGAAATGTTTGGTTACATCACTAGTGTTGATTCTGCCATATCAACGCAAAGATTATGAAGTATGCTGCGATGCTTGATACGTCTCCAACGTATCTACTTTTCCAAACACTTTTGCCCTTGTTTTGGACTCTAACTTGCATGATTTGAATGGAACTAACCCGGACTGACGCTGTTTTCAGCAGAATTACCATGGTGTTATTTATGTGCAGGAGAAAACGTTCTCAGAATGACCTGAAACTTCATGGAGACACTTTTCAGAAAATAAGAAAAATACCTGCCAAAGACACTTTTCACGGAGTCACCTATTATGTGTTATGATCCGTTAACCCCGAAGTGACAATAATCGGGATACTTACCGGTGATGACCGTAGTTTGAGGAGTTCATGTATTCACTCTGTATTAATGCTTTGTTCCGGTTCTTTATTAAAAGGAGGCCTTAATATCCCTCAGTTTCCGTAAGGACCCCGCTGCCACGGGAGGGTAGGACAAAAGATGTCATGCAAGTTCTTTTCCATAAGCACGTATGACTATGTTCGGAATACATGCCTTCATTATATCAATGAACTGGAGCTAGTTCTGTGTCACCCTAGGTTATGACTGTTACATGATGAACCGCATCCGGCATAATTCTCTATCACCGATCCATTGCCTACGAGCTTTCCATATATTGTTCTTCGCTTATTTACTTTCCCGTTGCTATTGCTATCATCACTACAAAATACCAAAAACATTACTTTTACTAATGTTACCTTTTTCTAGCGCCGTTGCCGGGGAGCATAGCTCTATTCTTTGAGTCACTTGGGATATATATCTGCTTATCATTATGAAGAACTTGAGAGATCCAAAAAACAAGATCTATCCCTCAACTACGAGGGGAGGTAAGGAACTACCATCTAGCTCTGCACTTGATTCACCTTCTGTTATGATTAAGTTTGCGACACCTACACCTGCTTCTGCTATTCGTTCTGATATGTCGCACATTATTGATGATGCCACTTCTGCTATGCATGATACTTATGATGAAACTACCTCTATGCCTGATACTACTATGTCACTTAGTGCTTTTCTTGACGAACAACTTGCTAGGGCTAGAGAAATTGAAAATATTGAATCTGATGATACTGATGAAAGTGATGATGAAGAACCACTTGCTGTTCCTAAGGGTTATGTATTTGATCAAGATGCTTCTTTAGCCATTTTATCTTGCAGAAATAGAACTGAACTTAAAAAATTATTAGCTAAATGGAGTAAGAAATCCCTAAATGATAGAATGAAACCTGACCCTGCATTTGTTACTTCACCTATCTTTGTTACTAATAAGGATTACGAATTCTCTATTGATCCTGATATAATTACTTTGGTTGAATCTGATCCTTTTCATGGTTATGAATCTGAAACTGTAGTGGCACATCTTACTAAATTGAATGATATAGCCACCCTGTTTACTAAAGATGAGTTAACTCGCTACTTTTATATCCTTAAAATATTTCCATTCTCATTAAAGGGTGATGGTAAGATATGGTTTAATTCTCTTGATCCTGGTTGTGTGCGTAGTCCCCAGGATATGATTTATTACTTCTCTGCTAAATATTTCCCTGCTCATAAGAAACAAGCTGCTTTAAGGGATATATATATAATTTTGCGCAAATTGAAGAAGAGAGTCTCCCACAAGCTTGGGGGAGGCTCCTCCAATTACTTAATGCTTTGCCTAATCATCCTCTTAAGAAAAATGAAATACTTGATATCTTTTATAATGGACTAACCAATGCTTCCAGAGACCACCTGGATAGTTGTGCTGGTTTTGTTTTCAGGGAAAGAACACCGGATGAAGCTGAAATTCTATTGAATAATATGTTGGCAAATGAAAATAATTGGACACCTCCGGAGCCAATTCCTGAGCCTATTCCTAAACCAACTCCGAAGAAGAGGGGTATTCTATTTCTCAGTCCTGAAGATATGCAAGAGGCAACGGAATCTATGAAAGAAAAGGGTATTAAAGCAGAAGATGTTAAGAATTTACCTCCTATCGAAGAAATACATGGTCTTTATTTACCGCCTGTTGAAGAAACATATAATCTTAATCCTTTACCTATTGAAGAAACTCATGGTCTTGATAACACGATACATGTAGTAAAGGTAAATTCTCTCTATAGATATGACAAAGCTGCAATCCAGTTTACTAAGTTTTCTAGCCTATGCTTAGATGAGTTTGATAAATTTATGGCTAAGCAAGAAGACTTTAATGCTTATTTTGGTAGACAATTAAAATACAATTCAAATATGCTTGGACACTTGGGTGATTATATGGCTAATGTCAAAGGTGAACTTAAACTTATTAGTAAACATGCTTCTATGGTTACCACTCAAGTAGAACAACTACTTAAAGCTAAAAATGATTTGCTCAATGAATTGAATAGTAAAAATAATGATAATGCTGTTAGAGTGGTGTAGCGACCAGACCTCAAACAGTCTGATCTCTGTGCTCCGGTGTCATCCCTGGATCAGTAATGCTGACACCACACAGTACTCAGAGGATTTATAACAGAGTAGCAATCACACACTTATTACATCGAGTGTCTCAAAAGAGAACTTATTACAATAAGTATGGCTTAAAGCCATCTAATAATGATAACATCAGAAGGCTTGGAAGATAAGTGAGTCGATCAACTCCAACGGCATCACTGAGTATAGAACCATGACCTAAACTCCTTAATCGTCGTCTGAAAAGTCTGCAACATTAACGTTGCAGCCCGAAAACGGGTCAGCACATGGAATATGCTGGCAAGGTAACACATAGAGAGTAATGTAATGAAACAGCTATACTATATGCATATTTGGCTGGTGGAAAGCTCTATGGTTACAGTTTTGCGTAAAGCCAATTTTTCCCTACTTCAAAGGAATAAAATTTAATTACTATCATGGTAGTTGTTAAACATTGAGAATGGTCGACAGCATTCTCAATCCCAATTAAGTAACATCATTAAACATAACCCAACAAAATTAATTTAGAGTAACATGTTGAGATTCACATGAAAATCCAAGTACTAGATACTCAAGATGTCCCATAACCGGGGACACGGCTAACCATGATTAGTTTATTACACTCTGTAGAGGTTTGCGCACTTTTCCCCACAAGACTCGATCGCCTCCGTTTGGTTTCTCGCACTACACGGTGTTTGAGAAGACGGATGACCGAGACATAGTCTTTCAGAAGCGCTAGCACCTTACGATGGGTAGACCGTACACCTACATCCCCTACATCTGCTAGTCTACCAGTGTAAGAGTTCGCACGACTTAGTAAATTATGCTAGAGCCCATAATAGCTTGTGGCTGCACACGGAAGTTTCTAGTATGAATAGTCTCATGATCCCTTTGAGCCTGGGTGGCGGTCCAAAAGAAACAGGCAAGTCCTGGAATACCCAGGTGCCTCAATCCACCCAGATGTGTGTTTAAGTTGCCACCTTAGATAAACCATTAATTAACAATACTCACATCTGTCATGGATTTCACTCACCTAATCCACGTCTACTAGCATAGCATGGCATAATAAGCAAACGTAGAAGTAACTCCCAAAGGTTTGATAATAAACAGGTAATAGGTACTACCTCATCTACTTCCCATCCCACAATTTAATTAGATCCTAATCATGCAATGTGTGAGGATTGATCTAATGCAATAAAACTGGGTAGTAGAAAAGGTATGATCAAAGTGTTACTTGCCTTGCTGATGATCCGCGAAACCTAACGATTCGAAGTAACAGGCGGCGCACTCCGGGTATTCTATCGCAGACAAACAAACAAGCATACAATAAGTACTCATCTAATGCACAGGTAAAACTCAAATAAGAGATCTAACCAGAAGGTTCAACTTAAGAACTCCGGTTGGCAAAAAGAATCAAATCGAACGAAGCAACGAAAATCAAACTGCGAAAGAAAACAACTTCGTTCTACTAATCTGGATCTAGGGCAAATTTTACAGTAGCAAAATCTTGTTTAAGTTGGTTAAACGGATAGAGGGTTTCGAGACGAAACTCTAGGCGCTTGAATCGCCTGATTCCGATAAACGAGCGAAAAGTTAAACTAAAACGAAAATCGGATCAGGAATCGCGATCAGAAAAATCGCGGATTTAATCCGAGAAAAAGAAAAACGACGAACGCCGAATTTTTTCTCTTTTTTCGGCACGGAAAACGAGGCGCGACGAACCTCGGGCGGCGGGATCGTCGGCGGCGGCGGCGGCTCCGGCGGCGCGCGCGGATCGAGGCGGGGCTGATGGGCTGGGGCGGCTCGGGGCGGCGCTATTTAAAGGCTGCCCCCGGGCGGTGTCCCGCTCGGGTACGGCCCGAAGTCGGTTCGTTTTTTTAATTATTCCGCTCGGAAGAAAAATAAAAAGAAATACTAAACGGACTCCAAAAATTTCCGAAATAAATTTTCACGGGCTTCTAAAATCAAGCCGCACAAGGTGAACATTTATTTGGGCCCTAAATGCAATTTTGAAAAACGCACATTTTTCCTAAATTCAAATAAAACACCGAAAAACTCCGAAATAAAATCTTATTTGATTTTATTATTAAATCCTCAATATTTCTTTATTTTGGGAAAGTTCATTTTATTCCCTCTCTCATATTTTTGTAATAGAAATAATTGATGATAAAATAAATAAAATCAAATGATCCTATTCTCAAAATTTGAGAGAACTCAAATATGAAAATAACGAAATCCCCAACTCTCTCTGTGGGTCATTGAGTTGCGTAGAATTTCTAGGATCAACCAAAATGCAAAATAAAATATGATATGCATGATGATCTAATGTATAACATTCCAAATTGAAAATTTGGGATGTTACAAGTGGCTACTAGAACTGGTAGAATGACTCAGGAACCTTTGGATCCTGAAGGCCATCCTAAAAGAATTGAGCAAGATTCTCAGAGAAATAATATAGATGTACCTAGCTCTTCTAGAAAGAATAAAAAGAAAATTGATAGGACTTTGCATGCTTCTAGTGATCCTATTGTTGAAACACCTAAGAATCCAAATGATATTTCTATTTCTGATGCTGAAACACAACCTGGTAATGAACCTGAAACTAGTGATAATGCTAATAATAATCTTCATAATGATGCTCAACCTAGTAATGATAATGATATTGAAATTGAACCTGTTGTTGATCTTGATAACCCACAATCAAAGAATCAATGTTATGATAAAAGAGACTTTGTTGCTAGGAAACATGGTAAAGAAAGAGAGCCATGGGTTCAGAAACCCATGCCTTTTCCTCCCAAACCATCCAAGAAAAAGGATGATGAGGATTTTGAGCACTTTGCTGAAATGATTAGACCTTTCTTTTTGCGTATGCGATTAACTGATATGCTCAAAACCAATCCTTATGCTAAGTATATGAAAGATATTATTACAAATAAAAGAAAGATACCGCAAATCTTCCTCTCGTTCCCAGGTGGCTTCATCCTCCGTGTGGTGGATCCACTGAACTTTGCAAAACTTGATAACCTTGCTACGAGTAACTCGACTGGCAAACTCGAGGATCTTAATTGGTTTCTCCTCATAGGTCAAATCGTTATCCAACTGAATAGTTTCCAAAGGCACTCTGTCTCTCAAGGGTATGTCAGCCATCTCCGCGTGACATTTCTTTAGCTGAGAAACGTGGAACACATCATGAACTCCTAACAGTCCTTCAGGCAATTCCAACTTGTAGGCCACTTCTCCCATACGCTCCAAAACTCGATATGGTCCTACAAATCGTGGCGCTAATTTTCCCTTAACTCCAAAACGCTTTGTTCCCCGAAGTGGAGATACTCGAAGATAAGCTCTATCTCCGACTTCGTAAACTGTCTCCTTGCGTTTAGAATCCGCATAACTCTTCTGTCTGGACTGGGCTACCTTGAGCCTATCGCGAATCAACTTCACCTTCTGTTCAGACTCTTTAATCAAGTCAGCTCCAAACAACTGGCGGTCTCCAACTTCGTCCCATGACAACGGTGTCCTGCACCTCCTTCCGTACAATGCTTCGAAAGGGGCCATCTTTAAACTGGGTTGGTAACTGTTGTTGTAAGAGAACTCTGCATATGGCAAATTATCGTCCCAACTAGATCCATAATCTAGCGCACAATCTCTCAGCATATCCTCCAAAATCTGATTGACTCTCTCGGTCTGTCCATCTTTCTGTGGATGAAAAGCTGTACTGAATTCTAGCCTGGTTCCCAAAGTTTCGTGCAACTGCTTCCAGAACTTTGAGGTAAACTGGGTTCCTCTATCCGATACGATACTCCTTGGAACTCCATGCAGACATACGATCCTGGTCATGTATATCTTTGCCAACTTAGCACTGGTATAAGTGGTCTTTACTGGGATGAAATGAGCTACTTTCGTCAATCGATCAACTACAACCCAAATCGAGTCATAGCCTGAACGAGTCCTGGGCAATCCCGTGATAAAATCCATGCCTAGCTTATCCCACTTCCATTCGGGTATCGGCAATGGCTGTAACAATCGTGCTGGCTTCTGATGCTCTGCCTTTACTCTCTGACATACATCACAAACTGCTACATACTCCGCAATATCCTTCTTCATTCCGGTCCACCAGAAAATATCCTTCAAATCGAAATACATCTTGGTATTTCCTGGGTGAATTGAATACGGTGAGTCGTGTGCCTCTTGCAAAATCAACTTCCTGATCTCCGGGTCATTGGGCACATAAACGCGGTCTTCAAACCATAAGGTGTCGTGCTCATCCTCACGAAATCCTTTAGCTTTTCCTTTGCTCAGTCTCTCCTTTATAGTGGCAATCTCTTTGTCAGCTTTCTGAGCTTCCCTGATTTTATCCATCAAGGTTGTCTGAATCTCCAATGCTGCTACATAGCCTCTCGGAACTATTTCCAAACATAGTTCACGAAGATTATCTGCTAACTCCCTTGGTATTTCTCCCGTCATTAACGTATTGACATGGCTCTTACGGCTTAATGCGTCAGCTACTACATTAGCCTTTCCGGGGTGGTAATGCAATCTCATATCATAATCCTTGATGAGCTCCAACCATCTCCTTTGTCTGAGATTTAACTCCTTCTGTGTGAAGATGTATTTCAAACTCTTATGATCCGTGTACACCTCACAATGATTTCCAATGAGAAAATGTCTCCATGTCTTCCATGCATGCACTACGGCTGCTAACTCCAAATCATGCGTGGCATAATTCAACTCATGAGGTTTCAGTTGTCTTGAGGCATATGAAACAACTCTCCCTTCCTGCATAAGCACTGCTCCAAGTCCTCGACATGAAGCGTCGCAATACACCTCATAATCCTTGGTCTGGTCTGGTAAAATCAATACTGGTGAGGTAACTAAGCGTTTCTTCAACTCCTGGAAACTAGCCTCACACTCCTCCGTCCATATGAACTTGGTATCCTTCTTCAACAACTCAGTCATAGGCTTCGCAATCTTTGAGAAATTCTCAATAAATCTCCGGTAGTATCCTGCGAGTCCAAGAAAACTCTGGATCTCTCCAACTGTTGTTGGGGCTTCCCACTTGGTCACGGTTTCAACTTTAGCGGGATTTACTGCTATACCTTCTCCAGATATAACATGTCCGAGGAATCCTACTTCCTTCAACCAAAACTCACATTTGCTAAACTTGGCATATAATTGATGTTCTCTGAACTTTCCCAGTACCAAATGCAAATGCTCCTTATGTTCCTCTTCATTCTTCGAATAAACCAGGATATCATCAATGAACACTACGACGAACTTATCCAAAAACTCCATAAACACTTTGTTCATCATGTTCATAAAATAGGCAGGTGCGTTAGTCAGACCAAATGACATAACGGTATATTCATACAGCCCATACCTGGTGGTAAAAGCTGTCTTCAGAATATCCTGTTCTCGAATCTTCAACTGGTGGTATCCTGATCGCAGATCGATCTTGGAAAATACCTTAGCTCCTTGCAATCGATCAAACAGATCGTTGATCATTGGTAGTGGGTACTTGTTCTTGATCGTTACTTCATTCAATCCTCGATAATCAACAACCATCCTTAATGATCCATCTTTCTTCTCCACCAGAAGTACTGGCGATCCCCATGGTGAAGAACTTGGGCGGATATATCCCTTATCCAGTAACTCCTTAATCTGCTTCTTAATTTCCACCAAATCCTTTGCTGGCATCCTATATGGTCTCTTTGATATTGGCCCTGTGCTTGGCAATAGCTCAATCAAAAACTCAATATCTCTATCCGGTGGCATGCCTGGCAACTCCTCTGGAAATACACCAGGGAAATCCCTTACCACTGGTACTTCCTCCTGCACAACTCCTGTTAGGCAATTTACTTTAGTCCTCTTTGGCACATGCCGGGATACATGCTTGATCCTTCTCCCTTCTGGGGTGATAAGCAAAATTGACTTACTAGCACATTCAATATTCCCTTCATACTTTGATAACCAATCCATGCCTAATATCACATCCAATCCTTGAGATTCCAATACTATTAGGTCTGAGGGAAAAACATAGTTACCAATCCTTAATGGTAACCGATCACACCATAGACTAGCCACATACTCTGCTCCAGGCGAGGTTACTAACATGGGTGACCTAAGGGCTTGGGTTGGTAGGTTATACTTATCCACAAATCCCCTTGAGATGTATGAATGCGATGCACCAGTATCAAAAGAACGAGTGCAGTAAATGACTTAACCAAAAACTTACCTATTACTGCATCGGGCTGAGCTTCAACCTCCTCCACGCTAACGTGGTTCACCTGTCCCCTGTTAAAAGGGTTCGGCTTCTTCCCAGAACTTCCATTGCTATTTTGGCCTTCAGGACATTCATTGGCATAATGTCCTGTCTTCGAACACTTAAAGCAATTGACTTGGCTTAGGTCCTTCTTGGCTGGGGTTGAGGGGTTGGTGTGGTTCTGGCCGTTGCTTCCTCCGTTGCCATTACCATTCTTGGTGCCATTGTGATTGTGCGTGCTACCTCCTCCATGGGTATGCTGAAAATGTCCTCCCGGTCTAGGGGTAAAACGTGGCTTCTGCTGAGCTCCTGAATTGTACTTTCCTTATCCATACTTCCTCTTGCAATTCTCAATTTGCTACTGCTTCCCTTCAATCATAAGAGCATGATCTACCAACTCCTGGTAGTTATTGAAGGTGGCTACCATCAACTGCATTCTCAACTCATCATTCAGTCCTTCTAGAAACTTCTCCTGCTTAGCTGCATCCGTAGCGACGTCATCTGGGGCATAACATGCTAGCTTACTAAATTCCTCCACATACTGGCCAACTGTCCTTCCTCCTTGGTGCAAGTTGCGAAACTCACGCTTCTTCATGGCCATAGCTCCTGCTGAAACATGGGCAGTACAAAAAGCCTGCTGAAACTGGTCCCATGTGACAGTGTCTACTGGGAAAGTGGCTGTGAAATTCTCCCACCATGATGCTGCGGGTCCTTCTAACAGATGTGCGGCAAACTTCACCTTATCCGCATCTGTGCATCCTACTGTGGTCAACTCCCTAGCTGTCTTGCAGAGCCAATCATCTGCTACTATCGGCTCGGTGCTACTGGAAAACACCGGCGGATTCAGCCTAAGAAAACGGGCTAAGTGGTCTACAGGTGGTGGTGGTGGTGGGTTGTTGTTGTTGTTGTTCCCCTGATTCTGATTCTGGACTAACAACTGCATCAATGTGTTCTGCTGCTGGATCAACTGGGTGAGCTCCGGTGGAAAGGCAAATCCGGGGTCACGTCTCAGAGGCATCTGAGGGTTTAGAAAAGATGAGATATAAGAATAGAGGGGGTCTAAAGAGAAAACACTACCCATATGCACATGAGGCAAAACAAACAATTCACTTCAATCAATCAAACAAGGGCATACAATCGATCTATCTATCGCAAAAGTGCTCGGGCTACTATATTTACATGGTGGACTACTACTACTAATGAGGTGGTCTACTAGAAATATTCTTCAGTTGCAGACTCCATGATATCTGCTCCAGCTTCATCAACATAGTCATCATCGCTACTATCTGCTTCCGAGTCGGTGCCGTCGATGATGATGTAGTCTTCCGGGCTAATCTCCTGAGGTTCTTCGTCTTCATCTATTGGCGTAGGGTCTCCCATAAATATTCCAATCTTCTTGATCAGGTCGTCATTCTTCTCCACCAATACTTCAATTTCCTCTTCATAATCTTCACGTGTATCCTTGAGTTCTTCCTCCAGTTCCTTGATTCTAGTCTTAGCCTTCTTCGGATCTATCATGTCGGCGCACATCTGGTTCTCCTGTCGTCGAATGTGCTGATTTAACTCCTAGATAAAAGCTGCGATTGATCTATCCTTCCTGGTGCTGATCATCTCCCAGTGTACATCTCGGAGCCCACAAATCTGGTAGATAGTATCCTTGAGATCCTTGCGGTAGACTTCTCTAATGCGTCCCATGGCGATGTGAGCTGCCATGCTCTTAACTAGATTCCAAGTTGGTGCATCAAAAGAAAACTATATGGGCTCAGTGACTGGCATGAACGTCCTTCCTGGAACTTGAACTTGAATCATCCAGCGCTCTTCTTCAGGTAAAGTGGCGTTGTAGGTTCCCGTGAAGCTTGGTATTCCTATGTTCAGGTATCTAGTGACTTCCTTCAAGTGTCGTCCAAAGGGTGTATCTTCATCCGGTTGTGTGAACTTGTTCCTTGCATCCGCCATCCTAATGAGTAGAAAAGATGAGAGGTCAGAGGAGAAGAGAGTGAATAGTGATCTAGGTCTTTAGATTTGTGGTCGTGTCCTACAGTCAGCGTGTGCTCTGATACCATCTCTGTAGCGACCCGACCTCAAACAGTCTGATCTCTGTGCTCCGGTGTCATCCGTAGATCAGTAATGCTGACACCACACAGTACTCGGAGGATTTATAATAGAGTAGCAATCACACACTTATTACATCGAGTGTCTCAAAAGAGAACTTATTACAATAAGTATGTCTTAAGGCCATCTAATAACGATAACAGCGGAAGGCTTGGAAGATAAGTGAGTCCATCAACTCCAACGGCATCACTGAGTATAGAACCACAACCTAAACTCCTTAATCGTTGTCTGAAAAGTCTGCAACATTAACGTTGCAGCCCGAAAACGGGTCAGCACATGGAATATGCTGGCAAGGTAACACATAGAGAGTAATGTAATGAAACAGCTATACTATATGCATATTTGGCTGGTGGAAAGCTCTATGGTTACAGTTTTGCGTAAAGCCAATTTTTCTCTACTTCAAAGGAATAAAATTTAATTACTATCATGGTAGTTGTTAAACATTGAGAATGGTCAACAGCATTCTCAATCCCAATTAAGTAACATCATTAAACATAACCCAACAAAATTAATTTAGAGTAACATGTTGAGATTCACATGAAAATCCAAGTACTAGATACTCAAGATGTCCATAACCGGGGACACGGCTAACCATGATTAGTTTATTACACTCTGTAGAGGTTTGCGCACTTTTCCCCACAAGACTCGATCGCCTCCGTTTGGTTTCTCGCACTACACGGTGTTTGAGAAGACGGATGACCGAGACATAGTCTTTCAGAAGCGCTAGCACCTTACGATGGGTAGACCGTACCACCTACATCCCCTACATCTGCTAGTCTACCAGTGTAAGAGTTCGCACGACTTAGTAAATTATGCTAGAGCCCATAATAGCTTGTGGCTGCACACGGAAGTTTCTAGTATGAATAGTCTCATGATCCCTTTGAGCCTGGGTGGCGGTCCAAAAGAAAACAGGCAAGTCCTGGAATACCCAGGTGCCTCAATCCACCCAGATATGTGTTTAAGTTGCCACCTTAGATAAACCATTAATTAACAATCTCACATCTGTCATGGATTTCACTCACCTAATCCACGTCTACTAGCATAGCATGGCATAATAAGCAAACGTAGAAGTAACTCCCAAAGGTTTGATAATAAACAGGTAATAGGTACTACTTCATCTACTTCCCATCCCACAATTTAATTAGATCCTAATCATGCAATTTGTGAGGATTGATCTAATGCAATAAAACTGGGTAGTAGAAAAGGTATGATCAAAGTGTTACTTGCCTTGCTGATGATCCGCGAAACCTAACGATTCGAAGTAACAGGCGGCGCACTCCGGGTATTCTATCGCAGACAAACAAACAAGCATACAATAAGTACTCATCTAATGCATAGGTAAAACTCAAATAAGAGATCTAACCAGAAGATTCAACTTAAGAACTCCGGTTTGCAAAAATAATCAAATCGAACAAAGCAACGCAAATCAAACTGCGAAAGAAAACAACTTTGTTCTACTAATCTGGATCTAGGGCAAATTTTACAGTAGCAAAATCTTGTTTAAGTTGATTAAACAGATAGGGGGTTTCGAGACAAAACTCTAGGCGCTTGAATCGCCTGATTCCGATAAACGAGCGAAAAGTTAAACTAAAATGAAAATCGGATCAGGAATCGCGATCAGAAAAATCGCAGATTTAATCCGAGAAAAAGAAAAACGACGAACACCGATTTTTTTATTCCTCTTGGAAGAAAAATAAAACAAAATACTAAACAGACTCCAAAAATTCCGAAATAAATTTTCACGGGCTTCTAAAATCAAGCCGCACAAGGTGAACATTTATTTGGGCCCTAAATGCAATTTTGAAAAACGCACTTTTTTCCTAAATTCAAATAAAACTCCGAAAAACTCCGAAATAAAATCTTATTTGATTTTATTATTAAATCATCAATATTTCTTTATTTTGGGAAAGTCATTTTATTCCCTCTCTCATATTTTTGTAGTAGAAATAATTGATGATAAAATAAATAAAATCAAATGATCCTATTCTCAAAATTTGAGAGAACTCAAATATGAAAATAACGAAATCCCCAACTCTCTCTGTGGGTCATTGAGTTGCGTAGAATTTCTAGGATCAACCAAAATGCAAAATAAAATATGATATGCATGATGATCTAATGTATAACATTCCAAATTGAAAATTTGGGATGTTACAAGTGGCTACTAGAACTGGTAGAATGACTCAGGAACCTTTGGATCCTGAAGGCCATCCTAAAAGAATTGAGCAAGATTCTCAGAGAAATAATATAGATGTACCTAGCTCTTCTAGAAAGAATAAAAAGAAAATTGATAGGACTTTGCATGCTTCTAGTGATCCTATTGTTGAAACACCTAAGAATCCAAATGATATTTCTATTTCTGATGCTGAAACACAACCTGGTAATGAACCTGAAACTAGTGATAATGCTAATAATAATCTTCATAATGATGCTCAACCTAGTAATGATAATGATATTGAAATTGAACCTGTTGTTGATCTTGATAACCCACAATCAAAGAATCAATGTTATGATAAAAGAGACTTTGTTGCTAGGAAACATGGTAAAGAAAGAGAGCCATGGGTTCAGAAACCCATGCCTTTTCCTCCCAAACCATCCAAGAAAAAGGATGATGAGGATTTTGAGCACTTTGCTGAAATGATTAGACCTTTCTTTTTGCGTATGCGATTAACTGATATGCTCAAAACCAATCCTTATGCTAAGTATATGAAAGATATTATTACAAATAAAAGAAAGATACCG
>NW_024113188.1:0-16789 GCF_003073215.2 Triticum urartu | reverse complement strand
AGAGTCTTGAGCCTTTGCCAATCTTTGTCCTTACCATTTTTGAGGGGTCCACATCTCTAGTCCATGCCATGCCAATCATTGAAATTTCTGAAATATTTAGCTTGAATGGATATTAGTTCAATGAGCTATATGTTGTTATGAATTACCAAAACCACCTAGGGATTAGTTGCACTTTCAATCTTCCCCTTTTTGGTAATTGATGACAACATATAGATCAAAGCTTCGATAAATGATAATATGAATGAAATACATCGTCGCTTTGAGAAGTATGTGATAAGCAAGAGCTCCCCCTAAATTTGTTCATTATTTAAAATTTTCTTTTGAATGCAAATGCACAATCGATTAGGATCATGGGTCACTCCTCCATGTCACATACATCTAGGTGGAGCGCTCAAAATGATAAGATATAAAGAACATGCATTCATCACCAAGGGAATACAGAAATATCAAGATATCATCATGCAAGCACACATTAAAGTATAATATGATCAAACACATGATCACAAGGGTATCTCACAAACAAGCACATATATTGTAGCATAGGAAGCAACGGAGAAAACGAGCAAAGCAAATGATCAAAGTAGCAAGAGAGGCAACAAAAGGCAAAACACACACTCTCTCTCGAATCCTAATGATGTATACACTTTCTCCCCCTTTGGCAACAAGTTACCAAAAAGCTCTAAAATGCATAGTGTTATGCGGCACTCTAGGCACGATCTCTGGGAGCTCCTGAAGTGGTCTTCTGGCTGGTTGCTCCGGTGTGGGTAGATGGCGTGGAGAGGAGTCCGTCTGCAAAAGCTTTAGCTGACATGTGTGGAGCTGGAGGAGTTGAAACTGGAGGTACAAAAGTGGCAGTTGCTGCAGGTGCTGAGAGTGTAGTCCTCATGTCACTGACAACTGGCCCAGCTGTAGACCTTTGTGCCCTTGGCACTCGCTTGAAAGCATCAGTGGTTGGTCTGTCACTCCTATCCTCAACTTCTTCCTGGAGCTTCTCCACAGTAGTCTAGATCTCTGTAACCTTCACATCTAGATCATGGAATTTGGTCTCAATGGTCCTCTCAAGACTTTCTTGATTCTGAGTTAGGGTGTCCAAGCCCTTCTCAATCCTCACAGTAGCCTCAAGCAGATAACTAAGTTGATCTTGCTTGGTCTTGAGCATCACTTGTGAAACATCTGGTACACTAGCTGCCCTTGCTGCTTTAGCAGCCTTTCCTCTCTCTCTATCTCTCTCTCTTCTCCTAGGCTTTTGCACTGGTTGGATGAGATTCATCCACGAGAATCTCATTGTCCTCAAATCCTGGCCTCACAGGAAGATGCTCTTTATCAAGAAGATATATCCCTGCCCCCATCTTGGAGTTGATTAGCATCTGTATGTGAGGGGCATATCCACATGATCTCTTCTAATCAGCTGCATTTCTCTTTACTATTTCAACTATTAAGCTCATCACTTTGAACTTCTCTGGCACATCAAACATATGGAGCAAGTTGATGGAGTGACCACAGATCATCCTATGATCTCCTAACTTGGGCAACATAGTGTGCCTCAAGATGGTGTTGATGGTGGTCAAACCTGCTAGCAGATAGTATATGGGCCCAAGCTTGTGAGTCTCCAAGGCATCCTCTGGAATGGTCTTGTACATGTTTGCCATGGAGTTGTGATCCTTCCTTGGCTTGGCATATACATCCATGTCATTTTCATCTTCCTCGGGGACATTGATCAACTTGGCCCATTCAACAATTGAAGATTGATATCTGGTTCCTTCTGTCATCCAGACTATCTTGCCATCTGGATAGAAATGAGCAGTGGAGTAGAATTGCATAATCATTTCATCATTCCATTTTGTCAACTTTTAACCAACAAACTTATCGAATCCATTCATCCTGAAGCTCTCATGCACACCTAGTAAGTAGCCCTCATTGTCATTGATGTATGTCCAATCAACCCATCTCATATCACTGACAATAGGCTTCTTGCCTAGCAAGATAGTTTCATAGAACCTGTTGTTCCTTGGTGTGGAAACGATAACCTACACCAGTCCTTCTCCTAGTGGCATAGGGATCAGTCTGTCTCCACAATCTGAGACATGTATCACTCTTCACTGCTGAGTCCGAATACATTGCTGCTGGATCTTGCTGCGCTTAGCTTCTCTGGATGAAGCAAGCTCTCAAGGACTATGGCATCAACATGAAGCATTTGCCACTCTACTGCGATAATGAAAGCGACACCACTCTCCAAAAGGTAATAGATGGTGTGATGATGTTGAACTCCTTGCTCTTGTGCTTCAAATGATAGTCTCCCCAACACTCAACTCTCTCTCACAGATTTGGCTATGGTGGAAAGATGATTTGAGTGGAAAGAAACTTGGGGAAGGCTAGAGATCAAGATTCTTGTAGTTGGATTGGAATGTCTTGGTCTCAACACATGAGTAGGTGGTTCTCTCTCAGAAAATGAGTAGTGGAAGTGTAGGCATGTTCTGATGGCTCTCTCTCAAATGGAGAAGGGGGTGGATGGGTATATATAGCCTCGACAAAAATCCAACTGTTACACACATTTGATCCAACTCGGTCAGACCGAATAGAAGAACTCGGTGAGACCGATTCAGTTCAAAATGTGAACGTTAGGAATCTCGGTGGGACCGACATGATCAACTCGGTGGGACCGATGTGCTAGGTCTAGGGAAAAACCTCAACTCGGTGTGACCGATTGCATGAACTCGTTCAGATCGATTTCAGCAATGAGTTAACAGAGGGTTAGTTAGGCAAACTCGGTGGGACCGATCGCTCATTTTGGTAAGACCGAAACATTACGAAGGGAAACAGAGAGTTTGCAACGCGAACTCGGTGGGACCGATTGCTCATTTTGATAAGACTCAAACATTACGAAGGGACACAAAGAGTTTGCAATGCCATCTCAGTGAGAGCGAGATCCGTATCGGTGAGACCGAGTTGTCTAGGGTTTCTAGCAGTGCCTATGTCAAAAGAACTCGGTGGCGTTGATACATCTCCAACGTATCTATAATTTATAAAGTATTCATGCCATTATATTATCATTCTTGGATGTTTACAATCATCTTATAGCAAATTTATATCATTTTTGGGACTAACCTATTGACATAGTGCCCAGTGCCAATTGCAGTTTTTTGCTTTTTTTACATCATAGAAAGTCAATACCAAAACGGAGTCCAAACGCGGCAAAACTTTTTGGAGATTTTTCTGGACCAGAAGACACCCGGTGGGCCAATGAAGTACCAGAGGGGAGCTCCATAGAGAGCACAACCCACCAGGGCGCGCCTGGGGGCCCAGGTGGGTTATGCCCACCTCGGTGGCCTCCCACACCGCCTCTTCACCCTATAAATTCCCAAATATTCCAAAAACCCTCGGGGTAACCCTAGATCAGAATTTCCACCACCGCAAGCCTCTGTAGCCACGAGAAACCAATCTAGACCCCGTTTTGTCACTCCGACGGAGGGGGAGTTCATCAACGGTGGCCATCTTCATCATCCCGGCGACCACCATGATGAGGAGGGAGTAGTCCACCCTCGGGGCTGAGGGTTTGTACCAGTAGCTATGTGTTTAATCTCTCTCTCTCTCTCTCTTGTGTTCTTGAGATGTCACGATCTTGATGTATCCGGGATTTGTTAATATAATCGGATCATATGGTGTTTTCCCCTCTCTATCTTGTTGTGATGAATTGAGTTTTCCCTTTGAGATTTCGGTTTATCGGATTGAATACTTTTATGGATTTAAGAACACTTGATATATGTCTTGCATATGAATACTTGTGGTGACAATGGGGAATCATATTGATTCACTTGATATGTGTTTTGGCACTCAACTCGCGGATTCCCGAGGTGACATTGGGGTAATCTACGCATAGGGGTTGATGCACGTTCTTGTCTTTGTTTCTCGGTAGAAATCTTGGGGCACTCTTTGAGGTTCTTTCTGTTTGATTAAGTATTATGAATCTGAAATTATTTGGTGCTATTTTAGTACGAACTCTTGGATTGATCGATCAGAAAGAATAGCTTCGAGGTGGTTTCGTACCCTACAAATGATTTCTTCTTATGTTCTCCGCTAGATAGGAACTTTGGAGTGATTCTTCATCGCACGTTGAGCGATGGTTATGTGTTCCAATTATATTAGCATAGTTGAGAGATTGCACTAGCGAAAGTACGTACCCTAGGCTACATTTTCAAGCATTGCAGTACCATTTGTGCTCCATTTTATCAATTGCTACCTTGCTGTTTTTTATTGTTCTTATTACAAACATTAATATCTACTATCCATATTACACTTGTATGACCATCTCTTCGCTGAACTATTGCACCTATACAAATTACCATTGTATTTGGTGTGTTGGGGACACAAGAGACTTTTTATTATTTGGTTCCAGGGTTGTTTGAGAGAGACCATCTTCATCCTACGCCTCCCACGGATTGATAAAACTTAGGTCATCCACTTGAGGGAAAATTGATACTGTCCTACAAAACTCTGCGCTTGGAGGCCCAACATGTGTCTACAAGAATAAAGTTGCGTAGTAGACATCAGGCGCCAGATAGATCAAATCGGTTGGGCCGAGTTTGACTTTAGGTTTTGGACATATGTGGAAATGAGAAAGTGGCTGAGGGTTTTGGAGCAATATCACTAAGCACTTTGAGCAAGTAGATCATTAAGCAACACCTCGTCCCCTTTTAATAGTATTGGCTTTCCTATGGACTCAATGTGATCTTGGATCACTAAAAGGAAAATGAAGAGTCTTGAGCCTTTGCCAATCTTTGTCCTTAGCATTTTTGAGGGGTCCACATCTCTAGTCCATGCCATGCCAATAATTGAACTTTTTGTAATATTTAACTTGAATGGATATTAGTTCAATGAGCTATATGTTGTTACGAATTACCAAAACCACCTAGGGATTAGTTGCACTTTCAATCTTCCCCTTTTTGGTAATTGATGACAACATATAGATCAAAGCTTTGATAAATGATAATATGAATGAAATACATCGTCGCTTTGAGAAGTATGTGATAACCAAGAGCTCCCCCTAAATTTGTGCATTATTTAAAATTTGGTTTTGAATGCAAATGCACAATCGATTAGGATCATGGGTCACTCTTCCATGTCACATACATCTTGGTGGAGTGCTCAAAATAATAAGATATAAAGAACATGCACTCACCACCAAGGGAATACACAAATATCAAGATATCATCATGCAAGCACACATTAAAGTATAATATGATCAAACACATGATCACTAGGGTATCTCACAAACAAGCACATATATTGTAGCATAGGAACCAAAGGAGAAAACGAGCAAAGCAAATGATCAAAGTAGCAAGAGAGGCAACAAAAGGCAAAACACACACTCTCTCTCGAAGCCTAATGATCTATACACTTTCTCCCCCTTTGGCAAAAAGTTACCAAAAAGCTCTAAAATGCATAGTGTTATGCGGCACTCTAGGCATGATCTCTGGGAGCTCCTGAAGTGGTCTTCTGGCTGGTTGCTCCGGTGTGCATAGATGGCGTGGAGAGGAGTCCGTCTGCAAAAGCTTTAGCTGACGTTTGTGGAGCTGGAGGAGTTGAAACTGGAGGTACAAAAGTGGAAGTTGCTGCAGGTGCTGAGAGTGTAGTCCTCGTGTCATTGACAACTGGCACAACTGTAGACCTTTGTGCCCATGGCACTCGCTTGAAATCATCAGTGGTTGGTCTGTCACTCCTATCCTCAACTTCTTCCTTGAGCTTCTCCACAGTAGTCTAGATCTCTATGACCTTCACATCTAGATCATGGAATTTGGTCTCAATGATCCTCTCAAGACTTTCTTGATTCTAAGTCAGGGTGGCCAAGCCCTTCTCAATCCTCACAGTAGCCTCAGGCAGATAACTGAGTTGATCTTGCTTGGTCTTGAGCATCACTTGTGAAACATCTGGTACACTAGCTGCCCTTGCTGCTTTAGCAGCCTTTTCTCTCTCTCTCTCTCCCTCTCTCTCTCTTCTCCTAGGCTTTTGCACTGGTTGGATGAGATTCATCCATGACAATCTCATTGTCCTCAAATTCTGGCGTCACGGGAAGATGCTCTTTATCAAGAAGATATATCCCTGTCCCCATCTTGGAGTTGATTAGCATCTGTATGTGAGGGGCATATCCACATGATCTCTTCTGATCAGCTGCATTTCTCTTTACTATTTCAACTATTAAGCTCATCACTTTGAACTTCTCTGGCACATCAAACATATGGAGCAAGTTGATGGAGTGACCACAGATCATCCTATGATCTCCTGACTTGGGCAACACAGTGTGCCGTGTTGATGGTGGTCAAACCTGCTAGCAGATAGTATATGGACCCAAGCTTGTGAGTCTCCAAGGCATTCTCTGGAATGGTCTTGTACATGTTTGCCATGGAGTTGTGATCCTTCCTTGGCTTGGCATATACATCCGTGTCATTTTCATCTTCCTCGGGGGCATTGATCAACTTGGCCCATTCAACAATTGAAGATTGATATCTGGTTCCTTTTGTCATCCAGACTATCTTGCCATCTGGATAGAAATGAGCAGTGGAGTAGAATTGCATAATCATTTCATCATTCCATTTTGTCAACTTTTGACCAACAAACTTATCGAATCCATTCATCCTGAAGCTCTCATGTACACCTAGTAAGTAGTCCTCATTGTCATTGATGTATGTCCAATCAACCCATCTCATATCACTGACAATAGGTTTCTTGCCTAGCAAGACAGTTTCATAGAAGTCCTGTTGTTACTTGGTGTGGAAACGATAATCTACATCAGTCCTTCTCCTGGTGGCATAGGGATTAGTTTGTCTCCACAATCTGAGACCTGCATCCTTCCTTTCCTTCATGTTCTCAACAACAGGATGATCATCATTATGATCAGGAATCTTTGTCTTCAACTTTCTAAGCACTTGTTGCTCTTCATCCTCTTGAACTTCAGGCACTGGGCCTTGTTCTTCTTAGAAGCGGAAATGTTCCTAGTGGGTCTCTTGGGTGGAGAAGGTTTTGGAGCTTGAGCTTGAGTTGGAGGCTTGGGGGTTGTCTTGGGCTTAGATGGAGCAGCCCCAAGCTTTATGGCATCCCCCATGAGCTTATGATACTTTGGAGGTGGTGCAGCTGGCTCTTCCTCCTCCTCTTCTTCTACATTTTCCATCATGGTAGGTCTTCCAAGCACCTTGGCAGTAGTGGTTCTTGCCCTCTTCTTCTTCTTGCCAGCAGCCTCATCATCATCAGATTGTTCCAAAGTGAGTTTCATAGTTTCTTGAGTGGAGGCTCTAACTTTGGACATAGGCTTCCTCCTTGCAGGGGCCTTCTTTTGCATACCAGGCTTGGCTGCAGCAGCAACATCATACTCCTTCTTGAGCACCTTTTTCTTTTAGGTCACTTCGTGATCAACAACAAAGTCCTCATCTTCATATTATGAGGTTCTCTTCTTTCTTGTCCTTGTTGCTGCCTTTGTCAAGTTGCTTGGTGTACTTCTGCTACCTTCATCATAGCTGATGTTGGAGGGACTAGTGCCCTCACTAAGATTCACCTGCTCCTCTGACCTGCTTTGACTATCACTGCCCTCTGACATCTCTGAAACCGACCCTGTGAATAGATAGGTATAGGTAGAGTGGATGAGCATCACAAAGCACATCTATTTTGCAAAAAACATTGAGACAAAAACTTAACTTTAGTTTTCTGCATAAAGCATTTCGGAGCTACCGATATGACAAACTCGGTGATACCAAAGCATTAACAAAATCTAAACATGCAATTTCGGTCCGACCGAAATGTACTTCGGTGACTCCAAGATGCTTGGATTTCACAGAGTAAGTGATTTCGGTCACACCGATTAGTATGCTTCGGTCAGACCGAGTTGTACTTGTGCAATGGCCTGAGCCAAATTGGTGAGACCGAGATCGTCATATCGGTTGGTCCGAGATGAGTTCGGCGGAAACCTAACCCTAAGTTTTGCATCAAATATATTCTAAGGGAACTTATCGGTGGATAGATTGATCTCGTTTGTGGTAAGAATAATGGCAATGATCTTTGTGAAGAATCAGAATGAAAGAACGCACAAAGGGGTCGAGTTTGTACCCTAACTAGATTAGAAGAATTACAATCTAGACACCATATGCAACATGCAACCACATATCATGCTGCCAAATTAGAGCAAGCACCTGTGATGCTAGTGTAGGGGAAATGCGGTAATCAACTATAGAGCTACGTTCACTATCTTCATCTAGCCTTGCTGTTCTTGAGAATCATGTGGGGAGGCTGACGCTGCATTCTTTAAATGAGGATATTTTCTCATTGTAGTCCACTTGCCTGACTGCCTCATCATAAGTGATTGATGAGGGATACACAAGAACATTAGTTTGATGTAAGAACATGGATAATAGACAGATGTACTACTATGTACCAAAAAGAGGAAGGCGTGTCATGTTCAAAGGTATAGTGTGTAAGCTAAGCAGATGCAGTTTAACCAAATTGGAAGCAATACAAGCTAGACATCCGGCTGGAGTGGTGAGCATGATCATCTAGGACCTGAGAGCCTGGTGGGAGGCGGGCTGCCTCGCCACCATCGTGGCTTTTTAGTTGGCTTCCAGGTGATGCATGTCTGTGCTAGGCTTGTCACTAGCTCGGCCAGTGCCCTGACTAGCTATTTGTCTTCTGGTGCTCCCGGGATGGTGGTTCATGTAAAAAATATCTTTCCTTATCTTGATAAAGACCGACTTCGGGCTTTCGAATACAAGCTAGACACCATATGCAACATGTAACCACATATGACACCGTGAGGTTAAAGCAAGCACCTGGGATGGTGGTTCACGATGAGCGAGATCATCAACTCGAGAGCTACGTTCCCCGTCTCCATCTGCTGACACTACACCCTTTAAAGTCTTGAAACGTGTCTGACTTAGCCGCGTACCACGCTAGAGCGACTTCTCTCTTATCTTTTTTGCTTCTGTCAAGGGAGGGTCTGAAATACCCTTGCATAAAAACACAATAGTGAGAGTATGGGTGAAGTGTGCAGAACTAGTGCACTGTAAAAGTAGCAGATAGCAGGTGGCTGAAAAACAAATGACAGGAGACATATGATAGCTCTACAACATTGCATGGCAAAGAAAATTAGATTCTACTCCGTATGATTTTGTAATATATGAGCATAGGAAATGCAGGTACTCCTCCAGCACACCACCACATGTGGTCCTATCAAGATAATTGTCGACTCAAAATAAATAGGACAGTCGATTTTTAATGAACCGTCCGATCTATAAGGAACGGGCAGATGGCCTTCATCTACCCCCGGCCAGTCACTGTTAACGATCTTTCTTGAACCGCCAGCGACCACCGGCCCAGACCCCTGCCTCCGCCGCCCCGCCCTCCCCTCGACCTCACACCACCGCCGTGCTTGGCAGCGCCCCCAGGCCATCCCTTTAATCTCGGCCGACCTCTAGATCAGGCGCCAGCAGCTCTAGGCCCCACACGCCCCTAAGATAAACACCGAGGCGCTGCTTCCCTGGTGTAATATGCAGACTAGCACCTGTTATGCCGGGGAATGCTTCCGTTAATTGGGAATCAACTGACCAGGAATTGAAATCCAGGGGGCGACGAACCTCTAGCTAAGGTGAAATAGTATACAAGGAGAAACCTTTTGCATCGCGAGTAACTAGGAACATCTAGTATCAAGAAGAAGCGGTAAACTAGTGTCTTTTGTGGGATGAATACCATGCAAGCAGACACATAAGATTTGCACGGATAAGGGAAGAGGAGTTCCATTTTTGGTTGCCGGTGTGGTCGCCTCCACATGTCGCGCTGATCTTCTTCTTTTTGCCGGGGAAACCGATGTTCTGGGGGAGGTTGTAGGCTTGGACGAACCCATGGCCAAATTGTTGACTGTGTGGCCATGGCCGTATGTCGGCGGAGGGGAAGCAGACCCAAGGTGGTGAAGGACGGCATAGCAGGAACAGCTCCGGTGCGGTGGACGGTGGCGAAGTTGGAGCGGCAGCGGTGAGGCGCAGGACGGCATGGTTGAACTGGCTCGGCTATGGACGGCTCGGCCTCAGCTTCAACTACTAGCCGTGGAGGGCATTGCGCTTGAGGTTGCGGTGGACGACGACGTTGGGGTATCGGCTCCAGCGTGATGGAGGAGGCTGGCAGTTGATGGGTGGGATGGGGTGGCGGACGGAGGACGCTGGCGTTTCACGGCTGGTAGAGAGGTAGTTTTGGCGCCCATGGAGTACGAATGGGGAATTAGACGGGGGGCGGGGGGAGCTAAGGGAGAACCATGTTTCGGTCTGGGATGCGCTTGTTTTTGGCTTTTTTGAACAGATGGGACGCACTTGTTTGAAATTTGGGGAAAGTACAAACTTTACCCCCTCTTAAATTTCGGACCTACTACGGGTCGGGGTCGGATGGTAATCCCAGGTGTCCCAAATAGTAGGCGGGAGTGATTTCGGCCGCGCGCATGTGTGCTTAGGCGACCATTGTGTATGAATGTTTTTTGGAGGCGGTTGCATGGCGTCTAGATGAAGCTACAAACCTACCACGGTTTAGACCTTTGGACATCGGGCCGGTAGGTTTCACGGGTCGGAGTTAGAAAAGTAATTTCCTTCTACTACCAAACATTGGTCTCACGTGGTTTCGGGTGAGTAGATGCTCTTTTTGCACTTCATTCGAAATTTTGAAACAGAAGCATTCACGTTTAGAGTACTCTTGAACTTTCAGGATTGACCTAAATAGACAACGTTAAATTTGACCTTGTATGTTTGAAAACCTCATTAAATTATCCGCTTCTTTTTGAAATTTTGACACTTGAAAATCCTATAACTACGATTATTTTGGAATGGAGGAGCTAAATTTGAATCTATTTTGTACACGACTATATATGCTATTATGTACAAAATCAGAGCAAAGATTGGTGCCCCATAACATAGGTATGATTTACAAATGCCATGATATCGAATTCAAATAATTGAATGGACTTCATGTTGAATTCGATTTTTTTAAACCACCTTCAGTTGAATTCAAATGTATGCTAGTTCATAGCTAGCTATTTATAATGCTCATTGTGTAACTTTCATATGTATAATGTGCTTTACACACACAACATGAACTATACGCACGTTTATATTCGACTGCTAAAGCGATGCATTCTGTGGAGTTAAAAATACTAACTATGTGGATCAATTATGTCGAATAATAACATAGACATGCTCAAATTCGATAGAATCTAGATGTCTGATGGATCAATGACCGTTCCTTACGCGAATTGCAAATATCATGATCCCATCCTAATATTTGGATACAATTTATATCTTTAATCAATGTGTACATCAGTCTTTTACGTGTAGTTTCACTCTCCATCGGTGGTCTCTCACACATGCTCACACACACTCTCCTAAGGTGTCTTTCTGGCAGACATGCTCTCGATATAACCCTCCCTCCCTCTCGTAACCATTTACGACTGTTTTCACGAACCTTTATCACAAGCACTCTTCCTCTCACAAGCACACACACGCACAATCCCCATCGACCCTTTATATACACATAGACATACCTACGTGTCTCCTGTACGCACATTACCTTTAGGCCTGTCTCTCACACATTGTCTCACACCTCTCTTCCTAATCGACGAGTATGATTCTAGTAGAGCATTCTGTAGGATGCCCCTTAAAGTTAGGTTGGATGAGTAGTAATATCAGAGATAAGGGGTTACCTTAGTCCGATAACCCAGGGTTACAAATCCTAGCCGGCTTTGTCAGTGGACACAGAGTCCTTCACAATTCTGCTATCATTGTCTTGTACGACAAGTCATCCATGGGTCTCCCTAAATGCGTCATGGGCCGACCAATGCGGCACAGGACGAAACCGAACCAAGGGCCTCACCTCTGCCCCCAGGTCTTGTTATCTTCTCACACCCACACATACGAACACAGACACCACACAAAAAAATCTCCTTGTGCCTCTATACCCCCCTTGCATATACACACTCAAGGGAATCTCTCGCCGTGACATCATATATTAGTCTCTCTCTCTCTAGACCTATCTCATTCTCGTGCTATCTCTCCCACGCTCCACCTCCCCCCGCCGGCCCCTCTATCCATGCCTCTCTCCAATACGTAATACACACACATACCTCTCTAGGCCCTGCCAAATACATCAACTACACATTCACACATGTTACATCATGTACCCCATTGATCTAAAAAGCCCTCTCTTCATGTCTATTTCGCATACAACATTCCTTTTGAATAAAGTGTGGCCAAAAAATTATTTTAGAATTTCTATATATATACAACATTACAAAGTTATATGGAGGAGTATGAACGTTAATTTGCATTGCATTCCGCACTATGAATTTTTATATTTTTATACTATATATAAAGTTAGTCATAATAAAGAGAAATGAAGAGCATCTCTCTCCCCATCGCATACACCCCCTCTACGACCCTTTCACGTATGCACACAAACTATCTCCAGGTCCTCTAGAAGTAAGCCCCCAGCACATTCACGCATGTTTCATCTTTCTCTCAGGATATATACAGTGACGATCATTGTATTTGGAGCGAAAGCACGATACGTACATTGGACTTAAGAATCCACTCATTACGGTCACCATTTACGTTTTGTGGTTATTATATAGTCACGGGCTCACCGTACAGCTCTGTATTTGCTCAAGACACGACTAGTTGACCAGTTAAACGCTCCACGTTGCACCTCTAGTGTTGCATCACATTATCTCACTACCATTGGGCCCACCTGTCAGCTTATATCTACTCTTCTACACTCTTATAAAAAACAGAGTTGGTGATGATGGTGTTCCTGCCATCCTGCAACATAGGCCGTCCGATTTATATCTGACGGATAGGAAGGAAACTATGGCAATTTTGCAAAAAAGTACCCACACTCCTCTTGACATTTGCAAATAAGGCCTTCCCTCGTTCATCATTTTCTCTCACAAGATAAACTAGTCATACAAATGCATCTTGATGTTACGTGCAACGCACGGGCATCTTGCTAGTAAGAATGAAAACAAACGACAACAAATATTGGACGGTGGTTCGAAGTCATGACCGCGGGCACGGCGGACAAGGTGGCCTTGTATTGGTATGCTAAGCCATCTGTTTTAACACACAGGAGCTGGTGTGGTGATTATACACACACGCACGCATGCACACAAACTGCATGCACGCAACACTCACACGAACACATGCAGCCACGCACGCACGCAACACTCACACATACACACGCAGCCACGCACGCAACACACACGCACACATGCACGCACACACCACACGACCAACACACACTCTCACGCTCAAGTGCTTAACCTACACGTGCACGCGCACACACCAGGCCCTAACAGACACATACACAACCAGGTGATTCCCGTGCACGGGTTGGAGTCTTGTCGCGCCTGGGTAAATTTGTGTTTATCTGACCTTTTTCCTATGTGAACTGACATGCGGGGCCCACAAGGAACGTGGTCATTTTAACTAGTCAACATGGTGTCAGTCAGCCTATTGGGCTGGTCAACAGAGTGCAATCTGATGCTAAACGGTGAGAAAGTGATCGTATAATCACCGCAAAATGTATATAGTGACCGTAATGAGTGTATTCTGAAGTTCGGTGACCGTATTACGCTTTTCTCTCTGTAGGCCCTCCAAAACTACATCTCCACATGTTCTCACATGTTGCATCTAACAACTATGCAATACAACACTACTACTACACTCTAACACAATAAATCATATGTGTTTTTAATTTTACTAGATATCATATTGTTACTTAATTATTCAGTTGATGACATGATATGAGATGCATGACAAAGATGAAAGCACACGAAGACAAAAACCCGACATCGAGGAAATAACATAACTTAGTGCCGGAAATGGCAAGAGTTGGAATACAAATATGGCAAGTTACATACGGGGTGTTACATCACTACTCTACCCTTACTACCACTACATGCCTCTATGGCTTCATCATTGTTGATGATTACTCAAGATATACATGGGTGCACATAATTCTCTACAAGACTGAAGTGCAGGATGTCTTCAGACGATTCGCCAATCGTGCCATGACCAACTATGGCATCAAGATCAAGCACATCTAAAGTGACAATGGCACATACTTCAAGAACACCGGCCTCGACCCTTATCTTGATACATTGGGCATCACACATGAGTTCTTTGCTCCATACACACCTCAGCAGAATGGCATCGTGGAGCGCAAGAACATAACCCTCATTGAGATGGCACGAACGGTGCTTGATGACTACAAGACTCCAAGGAAATTCTGGCTTGATGCCATTGATACTGCTTGCCACATCATCAATCGTGTTTATCTTCACAATTTCCTGAAGAAGACATCATATGAGCTCCTGACTGGTAAGAAGCCAAATGTCAGCTATTTCAGAGTCTTTGGTGCTAGGTGCTGGATCAAGGATCCGCATCACACGTCAAAATTTGCACCGAAAGCACATGAAGGTTTTATGCTTGGTTACAGAAAGGATTCGCACTCCTACAGAGTCTTCAACCTCTTTCACTACTAAGTGGTTGAAACTATGGATGTGCGGTTCGATGAGACTAATGGCTCGCAAAGAGAGCACCTGCCAAATGTGCTAGATGAAGCTACACCAAGTGAATCTATTAAGCTGATGGGTACTAGAGAAATCATACCTACAGAGGAACAGGATGAAGAGGAAATCATCATTTCTACACCTAATCAACATGAAGACATTTCTCAGGTTGAAGCCAATGCTGAAGATGAAGACAATGATCAGCAAGGGCAAAATCTTCGTCCAGTACATGCTCGCATTGCAAATGAAGTCTAGATTGAGAAGATAATCGATAGCATCAATGCACCTGGTCCACTCACTCGTTCAAGAGCAACACATCTAGCAAATTTATGTGGGCACTTTGCATTTGTCTCTATATCTGAACCCAAGAAAGTTGATGAAGCCTTCATGGAACCTGAATGGATTCAAGCTATGCAAGAAGAGCTTCAATAGTTTGAGCTGAATAATGTATGGGAGCTAGTAAAGCGTCCTGATCCTCGCAAGCACAATATCATCGGCACCAAATGGATCTATCACAACAAACAAGATGAGCATGATCAAGTTGTCAGAAACAAGGTCGTCTCGTTGCTCAAGGTTACACGCAAGTTGAAGGGATTGACTTCGATGAAACCTTTGCTCCTGTGGCTAGGCTTGAAGCCATTCGCATACTGCTAGCCTATGCCAACAACCACAACATTCTTCTATACCAAATGGATGTAAAGAGTGCCTTCCTCAACAGCAAAATTGAATAAGAAGTATGTGGCACAACCACCTGGTTTTGAAGACCCAAAGCGTCCTGACATCGTATACAAGCTCAACAAGGCACTGTATGGCCTCAAACAAGCACCTCACGCTTGGTATGACACACTCAAAGACTTCCTGAAGAGCAAAGGCTTCAAACCTGGTTCTCTAGATCCCACTCTCTTCACGAAAACATATGCTGGTGAATTGTTTGTATGCCAAATGTATGTGGATGACATTATCTTCGGCTGCACTGACAAGAGATATAGTGATGAGTTTGGGCATAAGATGCAAGAGCAATATCTGATGTCCATGATGGGTGAGCTGAAGTTCTTCCTTGGTCTTCAAATTCGACAGCAGAGAAATGGCATCTTCATATCTCAAGAGAAGCACCTCAAAGATTGCTTGAAGAAGTTTGGAATGCAAGACTGCAAAGGGTACACGATGCCAATGCCAACCAAAGGCCAATTGGGCCCCGACGACAATGGTAAAGAGTTCGGTCAAAAGGTATACCGCTCCATGATTGGTTCTTTACTCTACTTATGTGCATCTAGGCCTGATATAATGCTTAGCGTTTGCATGTGTGCCCGATTCCAAGCGGCACCAAAGGAATCACATCACTTAGCTGTGAAGTGAATTCTTCGATATTTCGCTCACACCCCAACACTAGGATTATGGTATCCAAAGGTTTCAGAGTTTGATCTAGTTGGATTCTCAGATGCTGATTATGCTGGTGACAAGGTTGATCGCAACTCCACATGAGGCACATGTCACTTTCTTGGACGATCTCTTGTTTGTTGGTCTTCAAAGAAGCAGAACTATGTATCACTCTTCACTGCTGAGTCCGAATACATTGCTGCTGGATCTTGCTGCGCTTAGCTTCTCTGGATGAAGCAAGCTCTCAAGGACTATGGCATCAACATGAAGCATTTGCCACTCTACTGCGATAATGAAAGCGACACCACTCTCCAAAAGGTAATAGATGGTGTGATGATGTTGAACTCCTTGCTCTTGTGCTTCAAATGATAGTCTCCCCAACACTCAACTCTCTCTCACAGATTTGGCTATGGTGGAAAGATGATTTGAGTGGAAAGAAACTTGGGGAAGGCTAGAGATCAAGATTCTTGTAGTTGGATTGGAATGTCTTGGTCTCAACACATGAGTAGGTGGTTCTCTCTCAGAAAATGAGTAGTGGAAGTGTAGGCACGTTCTGATGGCTCTCTCTCAAATGGAGAAGGGGGTGGATGGGTATATATAGCCTCGACAAAAATCCAACTGTTACACACATTTGATCCAACTCGGTCAGACCGAATAGAAGAACTCGGTGAGACCGATTCAGTTCAAAATGTGAACGTTAGGAATCTCGGTGGGACCGACATGATCAACTCGGTGGGACCGATGTGCTAGGTCTAGGGAAAAACCTCAACTCGGTGTGACCGATTGCATGAACACGGTGAGATCGATTTCAGCAATGAGTTAACAGAGGGTTAG